>NW_022985567.1:159727-331102 GCF_010093815.1 Pseudovirgaria hyperparasitica
ACATACATACATACATACATACATACATACATACATACATACATACATACATACATACATACATACATACATACATACATACATACATACATACAAATATCTACAATACGATACAAGTCAGCGTTCAAGACGCGCCATAATCCACAAAACCCGTGAAGAAGCCGGTCCGATATAGATTTTGATATTGTTATAAACCTTCTTTCATATTTACACGTACTGCATGTATACCAGATTTCTCCACCAATCCAGAAAAAGGAAAACGAAGAAGCTTTACGCTAGATCACGTCTGTGCAAGAGAAAGATATCTGTTCAGGTAGACCGGTTGTTTACAAACAGTGTTTGTTGCACAACACTTCGTGCCCCTTTGTCATATATACACATATATACACATATATACACATATATACACATATATACACATATATACACATATATACACATATATACACATATATTATATGTGGTCTTACTCGTACAATCACGCCGACGTACGAAAGCAAGGGTGGAAATATACGGTTTGTATTTCAAGATTTCGGCATTTCGGGGGGTATCTAACATAATACATGATGATGCGTTCAAAACCCTTTCTTCCCCAACCACAATCATGTCTAGAATGCCTGCCTATGCATGTATATATATGTGTGGAAAGCCAACTGACAATGCAATCGTACACAGCTCCCAGGCCCGCTGTCAAATGCAAATGCAACAAGACGCCCGCTAAGATAAAAGACGTCATGAAAGAATGGTACATGTCATGACCCCGTGGTTCATAACTATTCTGGTACCACATCCAAGCTATTACCCGTCTGCGTCAGACTCAGGCTCGCACCACGGTCCAATTCGGATGCTGCTGCGGTGTTACTCGCAGGGCTTGTGAACCCACTCCCACCTCCGGCTGTCGCTGCAGATGAACCTGCCGGTATCTCCTCCGCAAGCCGCTCTGCGACATTAGAGTCATACTCGCGCTCCTGCGCGCGCACGGCCTCGGGCGCTACCTTCCTTGCTCCGGCAAGAAAATCAACGTCTCCGTCGTCGTCATCATCGTCATCGTCTTCATCATCGTCTTCTTCAGAAGTGTAGTCGTCCTCGTCCGAGGAGTCGTCGCGGTAATTGGATAGAGGTTGACGACTAACGGTTGGGGGTCGCAGATCGTCTAGCATGTCGACGTCTGAGTCTGCGTCGGAGGCGTCGCTATCATCGGAGAACTCTGCGTCTGGAGAGGAGGAGTCGAGAGGAAGGAAAGAGGCAGGAGGGAGGGTTGAGACAGGGAGTGTTTCGGTTTTGGTGGAAACAATTTCGTCGGTAAAGGCGATATTAGACCTGCGCGCGTCCGCGACTACGGCATCTAGTTTGTGTGGAGGGTGGGAGCCTCGTTTCTTCGAAGCCTCCTCGTCATGCTTAATGTGGCGGGAGACGACGTGGATGGCAAAATGATCTTGCGGCTGGACACCGCCGAGACCCGAAACTTCGAAGTCGTACGCTTTGAATTGTTTATTTGTGCTTGCGTTATTCTCAAGAGACTTCAGGGAGAAGTGGAACTCGGACGATGTTGAGCTAGGTGTGCTGTTGATGTCCTTCATTTCGACGTCGTCCACTACGTTTCGGAAAACTCCGGTAATATCGCGGCGTTCAAAAACATCTCTCAAAGGTGATCCGGAATTCAGATCTTCACCGACTGGGCGAGTGGTTACTGGGTCGTAAGACGTGACATTCTTATTCGGAAGACCAGCCGCATTCGCATCTCCGCTCAAGTCCGTGCAGAATTTAGCCTTGTTGTAGAAGATAATAGGTCCATCTTCTCGTCGTCGCTTCGAAGACGAAGTCCTCATGCCCGAACTAGCAAACGCAGATGAGTCGCGGCCGGGCATAGGAGAGGATATCGATGACATTTCCATATTCAAACAATCATCCTCGTCGTCCGACTCGTCCTTGTGATGAAATATAGGGGTGTATAACAGCTTGTTATTTTCTTTCTCTTTCTGTAGCCTCGCAAGCTTTTGCGCCTTCTTTCGTGGATCTGAGTTGTCGCTGCTACTGATGGTCCTCTTTAACCCTGTCGCACCAGTGCCATCAAGGACGGAGTCGGGCGAGACGCCCTCACGTCTTTCAGATGAGGTGTCGCTGCTGTTCCGAGTAATGTCTTGACCTCCTTTCCAGCGAATCTTGCGACCATCTTTTGAGAGCTCAAGCTTCGAACTATACTTTTCCACCGCGTGCTTGACAAAGTCGACTGTGACATTTATAGTATGCAGTTGTGCCATGTTTATCACTAGGTTCAAGTATAGCCATCCATGGTCATCCTCAGGAGACAGACCTTGGTCTTGCGGCGTGAAACCCAGGTGGCGGAAGTATTCAATATTATCAGAGGGTACCTGCTCTCGATGAGGGTCTAGGTCGAGTGGTCGTGTTGGTCTCTGGTCCGGTGAGGCTGTGTCAGCAAAGTCTTGCTGAGCGACAGTGGCGGGTAGACCATGATGCTGAATGGCACCCGTGCTCTCAATCTCATCATCTTGGTCGATGGACGGCATGATCTTGGCAATACGATTACCCTCCTTCTGGGATTGTTTCCCCTTAGCCTCGCTCAATTTTCTGTCAGCTATAGCAGCAGAATTGGCTACCTCTTGCTGCTGCATTGGATGCTGATGCCCACCAACGGCACCTTTGCCGGCAAAGATTTGCTCCAGTCGTCTGACGACAAGCTTTTTCCGACTCTTCTCCGTCATGGCTGTAGTGTTGCCTCGAGGCATCAGACCGATAGGTATATCATGCAGATACGAATGTATCTCGGAGTTGTTGCGAGTGAAAGCCGGCCTTGACACACTCTTGGAATGAGCACTATCTTGGCCTGACGGGATCGACGAATTTCCTTGTCCAGACGCAGACATGGACGCATATCCAGAATCGGCGACACGAGAAGTGCCAGACGAAGTGGCAGTGTTCCGCGGCTTGAGCGTGCCCGGAATGTATGTTTGTGAGGCACCTGTACCAATGCCAGTCATAGGAGATTTTGATACTTCTGTTGAAACTGGGTCATCCACAGATAGAGCAAACTTCCGAAGCGTCTCCTCCAATTCACGTTTCTTCTGAGGGGGCAGCGCGTGGAATCGAACTTCGAACAGGCGATCTCCTTGTAGATGAGCGTCGTGCATCTTTTCATACCTCTTCAGCCTCTTTTTCAGTTGCTTGTTCTCGATAGTCAAGTCATCTATAACGCTGCGATAGTCGTCAGAGCTACCTTCGGTTTGTAGATTGCCAAGGCCGGCTCGTTGTACAGCGCTCAGTGTGGGAGGAAATGGGATGGTACCCTCAGGTGGCGTCTCGGAAGACGACGAGTTTCGAAGGAAGAACGGAGGATCATCTACAGCAATCAGACAAAGATAGCAAGCAGTACAGGTACATATTTGACTTACTATCGGGACTGAAGTCGTTACGCTGGCACACATCATTGTTGGAGGTCTCAAACCATCGGCCGGCATCACTACTCTCGCCAGAGCTGTTCTGCTTCGGCTGTCGTACGGAAGACGGAGAGCTGGAAGGCGGATTGGCAACGATGCTCTGGGGAGGTTGTTGTGAAGTTACGGACGAGGTCTTGCGGTGCTTGTCGTGTAGACGAGATGGCGACAGCTTGGAGGTGGATGGAGTGGAGTGCAGCAGCGACACGGACTTGTGGGCTGGTGGACGTCGCGACGCATATGCTGAGGATCGGTGAGGCAGTCTAGAGGCAGTTGTAAGGTTTTGAGGCTCGGATGGCGGCATAGTTGGAGCCATCTTAAATTGCCTGATGGGGAGCCATGGGGTTGCTAGCGGCGATGAAGAGGAATAAATCCAGGAGGAATGTAAATCGAGAGGGTATTTTCGTCAGGTTTGCGAAGGGTGTGAAAGCTTACGGTTTAGTTGAATTGAAGGAGGGATGAGGAGAGTGTATGTTGGCAGTAGATGATGAAGGGAAAGGCGGGATGGCAAAGGACAAAGCGAGCCGAATGGTGGAGGAGACATTGCGTAGTAGCCATGGACAGGTCACTCGGTCGTCAGTACGATGAGGTTGTTTGGTGTGCGATGAAGAGGGCGCCAAGAAGTCGCTGGAGATCGAAAGGCATCAGGAACATCCGCATCACTATAAGTTTCGACTAAATACCCAGAGTGGGCATAGTTTACATAGTTTACAGAGTTACATACATAAGCGCTGCATCGCCACGGAGCACAGTCCGGTCTAGACCTTCCCTTTACACCGTTGTCCATCGTCGATCACTCTGGCGCACATGCACTCTGCTGCACTGTTGCTGCAGCCATTCCTACTAATATAATTATGCGATCAGCTCTTCTCCCTGCAGCTTTTAGAACCCGTGGACCGGGGCCTATTCCATTCCGCCTATTCTTCTCTCGATTGTGGCTGCTGAGCTGATGAAGGCGAGTGGCTACCTTACCTCTGCGAAGGCGCATCGCTCGATTGCTTCCGGCAGCTCTTCATTCCGGTGTGTTGAATGTTTTGATCAACATATGTTGATGAATGATGATAGCATTCCATCTACTGGTCTGACCTCTAGAGTGCTGTATAGTTACCCGGCTGGGTCTGTTTCACGTTCTGGCTCTCAACGTTCCTGGTGCAGATGGCCATGAAGACCGACTGAAATTGGCCTGAGCATAACATACTATTTCAACTTCTCTCTCATGTAAATACTTGAGCCTCGCTATGTACTATTACCAATATGAGCCTCTCCTCGACATTCGACGAGACAATGATATCTTCACCTGCCAGGAATCGTGGCACAAGCATGCACTTGGACACCGACTTCCCTCTGAGTCTCTGACATGTCAAACATCTACCGTCAGCTCGTTCACGATGCGATCGGCCGATGATTGGTCGATGGCTCGATGGCCGGTACCCTGGATCGAACGCAGTAAGACCATCACTCCACGAATCCATGCATCGCTCGATGACAGCTCGCTAACAACAATCGCCCCGTTCTCCAATTAATACACACCCCAGATCGGGGCGGGAAGGGGAAATCTGTGACTGAGGCTGAGTATACTGTATACTGGTAGGTAGCCTTCCATGTGCCACTTCCGCACCCGCAATCGGAATCGACGTTTGGGCATGCGCCACACCTTACATCGACGATGGATCCAACCAGTATTCATTTTCCATACCACAATCCACTACTCTACCATGTTGATATCATCCTTTAAGCTTGCGGGTATCATTCATGGCTCGTTCTATTATCTATCTACAAAGCACTGCCAGGTAGGAACTACGCTTCCTGAGCGGATCATCTCGATCATTCCATACTAACTATACCTAACAACTCCACTTCATCCACATTCACAGCCATAGCACCGCATCACCGTCTCAATCTAGCATGTCCATCATGGACCAAGTCAAGTCATATAGCATTCCAATATCGAGCGTCGCGTAACGCTGCCGTGACACACCAACACCCACACCCGCACATACACACAGGCAAGCATACAGACATACTCCTCGATCGTCTCCAAATTCACGATGCGCCCCCAGCCTGCGCCGTTTGTCCACGAGTTTCGTTCAGGCCCGTCCACAGCCTTCCCAGCCTAAAAGGCGTCATTGCTAGAATCCCCTGCCACCCCAAATCGACGATCGATCTCTCAAATGTTTCTATTTTGCAGTGCAAAGAATGCTGCTTGCCCGACACACTATGACACACAAACATATTGCGCTCGACTTCGACCATCGCCAAAATCGTTGAGTAGCGTGAGAATGAGCATTAGAAACTCATTCATCTAAACCAAAATCAAATTTACTACCTATATCCCTTCCTTATATTCGCGAATGTGTGTACTTATGAAGCGCGTTTCTACTAACATGACTAATCATCGAATATGACCTACATGTAGGTATGAATATAACATATGAATAGGAATCTCGTCAAGATGTGCCTCTCTACCGTTTGTCCAGCTTCCTTACTTTACTTTACTTTGTCTATTTCTTTATCTTCTGAGGAGATATCAGTTTGGGTTTATAGACACGTCTAGATTCCGTGCCCCCCCTTACCTCACGGCCAATAAAAGAAAAGTTAACTGAATTTATTCCGAGATCGTCCGTTCCGCATGCACATCTCATACTTTCAAGAGCACACACACATGCACGTTGTGGCTTAGTATTTCTTCTATACATTTGCAGCCTTATTACAAAAACTATAGTACAGCACAGTGCCGCTCATTCAATGCTATTGATGTACCGAAAGTTGCGTTCTCGAAATATACAATTACAGTACAGCGTGCTGCAATTCTATGCCTACAGGAATGAGATTCAGAATCACAACTGCTGTTTCACATTGCACTGCCGGGCCGGGTGCGCTTCTCGGACTGACATGCCAACATCTTCAATTCAATTTCGCTTAAAAAGCAGTAATGTATGATTTAGCTTAGAATACATGCCTTTGAAAACTCCTGGTGAACAGCTTGTTTTGTTCCAAGAGGAAAACTACCGCATCATGTCGATCCACCTTCACCAAAGGTAAGGAACTCGAGCGTCCCACTACTGCTTATACATCATCCCATCAATACACATATTCATTCCCCAATGTTTCTAAGCCCCATGAACGTGAAGAAAGCGTGAGGACCGATAATTGACCACCTAGCTGACAGACCGCGAAAAGTCACCGTACCCCCGGAATCCCAAACAATCCCCCAGCTTGCTGAAACTTCGTTTGGTATTCCCTCAAGTCAGCCCACGCTCTTAATTCACCCTCTTCGCCCGCTTGCCCTAGTCCTTCGCTCGAGCCTGGACTCGTCCGTTCGAGCCTCGATAGGATTTCGAGAAAACTCATGAGGTACGCGTCGGCTTGGAGGGCGATGGTGCCTTTTCGATTCTTCGGGACGTCAAGCAGCGTCGCCGCCACCTGGCGGATTTTGGATGTCTGCACGCAGATGCTCCGTTAGGGGCGCAATGCAAGCCGGGGAGAGTGGCACCAGAAAGCTAACGAAGAAATTGGCGGGTACACTTACGAAGCTGTCTCCGTTAGGCTCCATGTTCACCTGCGAAATACTGCCAAGCACAACGAGCAGGTCTTTGATGATTTGCTCGCGCTCCGTCGCCATTTCACTGTCCGTCACATCATACGTTGATGAAGTGTCATGCTGCTGCTGCTGTTGCTGCTGCTGCTGCAACACCGACTCAAGACCGGCGGATACGACGTCGGGGGACTTGTGCTCGTTCTTCTGCTTCTGCTGCATCTGCTCGCTAGCATCGCGCATGTTGAAATATTTTTCGACAATGTAGGATCGCGTGCTCAGATGGCTCGCATAGACATTCGCTTTCTGAATCTCGTACTGCACTTTCCTTCGCTCTGCAGGATTCTGCTCCACTTCGTAGGGGTTCGTAGGTTGTAGATTGCGAACGTTAGCGTACTCTGGCAATGGTGGGTAGTAGGAGTCATTCGACTGTCCGAATTGGCCTTCACTAGGCCAAACCTTTAATTCCGCAGGTATTCCGTCAAGAACAGCTTTGCAACTCTGTAAGCACGTCTCAAGCAATCGTTTCTGTCTGTCAAAATCGAAGATTTCACCAATGCCATATGCCATCTCCATACTCGTCAAAGGGGAATAAGACGAATAAACTCTGCAATTGGCATTGAAACCTGCCATAAGTGGAGTCACGCCGTGAGGTTGGTCACCGACATGATGCGAGGTAATATATGCATCGTCTACCTCGGCTGGAAATGGTGGATAGGGTTCAGATGGCGTTGCTGGTGGGATTGTGACCTCGCCAAAGCTTGCTCCCGATTGCTGTAAAGTCCTACATCACGACGCGATTAGATTTTTGATAGAACCGCAATAACAGTACACATACTTCATGCCAACGAAACAGGTCCAAAACAGACGCCTCGCAATCTGCTCAGTAATCTTGTCAGGGGGCGGCCCTTTCGAAGCTTCGTTAGGCCCATTGACGCTGCCAAGCATGCCCGGTACTCCTAAGCCAATGTCCATGAAGCTCGGTTCTTTGCCTGCGTGGTGTAGGCCCAGGGTCCGCATCATGTTGAGAGCCTCGCCAAAGAAGAGGCGGCACTGGCGCCAGTTGAATGTATATGCGCCAGTGAGACAAAGGAAATAACTCGTGCAAGCATCGTACACACTCAGATCCTCGGGCTGCATCAAGTATCTAGTGCCTCTTGCGTCTGCACATACTTCAATGCAGCGATAGACCAGACTCATATGTGTAGGAAACAGCTTGTCTTTTCGTTGGGCTTTCAAATGCAGGCGGGGTTTGCGTGGGAAGGACGCAACGAGCGCTCCTATCATAGACGCTAGAAGAGCTAGAAATCTGGGGTTCTTCTGATCCTCGCGTTCAGACCACTGTCGTCGGAAGGTCGGCTCATGTGGAAAAGGGCATAGCGGGTGAATGTAGGTAAAAAAGTCATTAAGGAGCAATGTTATGGTGTCGTGTGAGCAAATCTGTTCTGCGCCGAGACCTGGATATGAAGAGAGAGCAGCAAGTGCTTGGACGGCTTGACCCGTCGGCGAAGAAGGCGATTCTGGTAGGATGCCTTGAGATTCTTCGAGTCGTCGTCTCTTGATGGCCTCGGCATGGCGATTAGGTGGTCCCCGTCGACGACTGGGTCGTTCAAACGTGCATGGTATGTCTAATTGAGAGCACGCGCGGCAAGGCGGGCCTGATTCGTCGCACTGAAGAACTCAGGGTCAGCAGTGTGCGTAGACAATATCCAGCGATGGAGTCTGTTGAAGGATTTGCATCCGTCATCGACTTCAAGCTTACCTTCACCTTTCGAATGCTACAGGAATCGCATGCTTTGCGCAGTCGATTCGATTTCTGGGGTGTCTGTCCGTCATTATGGTGCTGCTGATGTTGATGTTGCTGCTGCTCTTGGTGTAGATGTTGGTGTTGAGCTTGCTGCTGAGCTTGCTGGGCCGTCTGTTGTGCTTGAGCGGCTTGTTGCGCGGCTTGAGCGGCTTGCTGTTGCGAGTGCTCAGCAAGAGCAGCTATTGTTCTCTGCTCTATAGGAGAATTGTTGTTTGTGTGGTTCGATTGCAAGGACGGATCGGCGAGTGAAGGTTCGATGTCAGGATAGGTGTGTTGCTGATTTCTCGATGGATTGAATTGCAGTGGATCGGGCTTGACGTCCTCGACCATTTGCGCCGGGGGCGCAGGGTATATAGGCGTGTAATGGGCCTGATTGGGATTCGGAGGCTCTGGATATTGGGACATCTTTGATGCCGAAAATTAACCAACGTGAAGCCGGATAACAGTCGTGGGACTTGGATTTTATTGCTGCTGAAGGTGCTGGTACGTGCGCGGGCGCCTTTTCCACAGATCGAGCACACCGGAACAGGAGATTGCGCGTCACATTGAAGTGCAGCACTTAACAGGGATGGAGTAACTTCCGCAAGGTCAACAGTGAAAGAGATGGAGATGGTGCACTGGACTGTGTGACACAAAAGCTTTCGAATATGATGGTTCGTGAAGGGACTCAACGCTCATTGGTTCACCAGCTACAAAGCTTGCTTGCTGCGTTCGTTACCCACTGGTGTAAAGATTCACGCACCCAAATTATCCTACAATTCCCATGACTCGAGTCGGATAGCATCACTGGTCCGTATGGTATATGGAGAACGCATCGTCATGAGGACTATTTTAGGAAATAAATCACCAGGTTGTAGAGCCGAAGATACGACGTCATGGGTTATACAGATCCATATGTACTACGATCACGAGCCGGAAGTTCTACATCCTCAAATACTATCATCACTTGGCAGCTCCTCACGAATCGGCGGTCTACAGCTTCTCGACAGCGAGAAATCCAGAATATCAGACCTCGACTCAACGAATTTCCTGAGACACCAAGACACCTGAATCGCCGTGTATCTCTCGTTCCCAAGGAGATCAGGCTGTTTGCCTTTCGCAAAAATCATTTGATGCTTGCTGTCCTCCCGGTCATACACCTTGTCTGACGAGCCGAAAGCAATAACAGCCAGCCGCGACGAACGTTTGTTCTCTTCTGCATGCTTGATACTCTTCTCGAAGCCTTGCTGCGCCATGCCTTGCAGAAGATGCTCGTATATTTTCTGCGGTAACCGAGACGATGTTGATGAGCTAGTGGAGCTACTCGGCCATGTAGTGATATTTAGTGTGATTAAGCTTGGGATATCACCAACAGCAGTCTTTGTGGATACATTAGCAGCAAAGAAGACGGATAACAAAAGACAGATTATAGCTCACCTCAAATGCAGAGAAATTTTCGGTATTTGACCTGACCGCACACGTTGCAGGGAATGCGACCGATAATTGTTCAATAGCGGTGCAGGCCTTGCATATTTGCTCAAAGTGCTCGATCGAATAGACAATCTCATCATCTTGACAGTCCATATCACCTTTGCCAGCATGGACGTTCAGCTGCTTTAACGTACTAGCATGCCTGACAATCCCAGCTGGCGCTGGTAGATCCTTCACGTTCGCAATGTCCAGAGCGAGCGAACGAAGGCCAGAGGTTAGACATAGGAAGTTGTCTAATGTGCTCAATCCATCGTGCTCATTGTTGTCCTCGTGCTTGAATTCCAGAGTTTCCAGTCTCACTGGCAATTTGGAACTCTTACTTAATTCGGCAAAGAAGCATTCCGCACCGGGACAGAGAAACACCCTTAGCGACATCACATTGGAGAACTCTATTATCTTCGTATACGTGTCTTGACAAAACTTCAAACTGACCTTCTGCAGTGTGAGTTCCCGGAGACTCATCGGAGTACATTTGTCAAAAGGCATCATATGGCTGAATATACTGCTCGTGATCAAGCCTGGTCCACCACTGGAGTCATTCAATTCACGGGGTGGAATCGGATCAGAAGCAAGGTCATCGAAGGAGGCGTGAAGCGTGATCTTCTCGATGTTCTTCGTCCGCGAAACCAGAAACTGGCAGTAATCGAGCACCGCTCTACTATCTGGGTAAAGACCCAGCTTCCGTACTTCTGAAAAGCACTCGTCGATCTGCGGCAGCTTCTCTAGTTCTGCAACCATAGGACGGTCCATAGCAATTGCTTCCATCCATTTCATCCGCCTTTGCTTCTTGTATAGGAGTAACAGATTCTCTCCCGAAAACAGCTCCCACGGATGCCATGAGAACTTCTCTAGTATGTTTTCAGGAAGGAATTCGATAAGGAGACGTATTGTAAAGTTGGCTTGCTGAAGCTGATTGCACGGGTCCAAGACAGTGGCTAGGTAAAGGTCCACCTTTTTAATATGCTTGAGGCCAATGTTGTTCGGACTCAGAAAGCTACTGAGTAGTATGTCCTGGGGCGAACCGATGTCTAATGTGACTTCATTATACAGCGGTCGCACTGCAATCTCATGCAACTGTTTGCTTGTGAGACAAAGATTCTTGAGATCTGTTGGTCGCGTGACCTGTAGAGCCAATTGCGAGTCAGCTGGTCTGAAAGTAGTGGTATGTAGTATTTATGCACTGACATGAGCTACTATGAGACTTTTGATCTCGACTGAGAGGCTCGCGAAATTCAGCGGAGCCATATTTGATATGCGAAGCGGTAGGAATATGATGGAATTCGTTTCAGTATCGTGCAAGATATGCTGTTGCTTTCTTGAAGTACGAGAATGTACGTAGATCGTCGCAGATCGAGAGCGCGAGTTTCAGGAATATGACTGTGGAGTTGTAGAGTGAATTCTGGGACTATGACGGGCGACTGGGTCGGTAGCGGCCTGGGTGTATGCACAAAGATCTGTTAAGCGATGTGACTCCGCTTTGTGAAGACGTGCGTTGTAAATTTCGTGCTGTTGAGGGCAATTGAATGTATGAGCTTTCGAAGATCCGTCGAAGTTTTGATGCGCGCGCATTCATATGCCACGGTATCGTAGGAAACTCAATGCCCAAGAGATTCAAGGTCCGGGTCAACCGTACAACGCAGGTCAAATGTGATCGCGGTATTCAATATGAAAATGCAAGCATGTACTGGCGCTTAGGATGTTGAGTACTACTTGCTGCCTGGGCACGGCTTCAGGACTTCGACTTCAGCCTCATTCTTTCCAGCTGCCGCTAGTACAAACGTGTTAAGGGTGAAAGCAGCCTCGAGATGTGGTTTTCCGCCTCAGGCTGGTGGGTCTCGAAGTTTGGTAGGCTGTTGTGATGGTTGAACGTAAGTGGAGAGAAGGAAGACCAGCGCTGGTCTTGATGCATATCGACAGGTAGTAAGTATTATGTGGGGTTCGCAGCTAACCAGATCCGACAGAGGTACCATGGATGGGTACCGAACGGTCCGCGCCGTGACTCCGATCGCCTTGGGTTTGAGGTTGTGAAATGAGTGATTGTAGCTAGAACATCTCACGAAGTACTTTTACTCGAAGTTCAACGTCTAGCAATAACTATTTGGTACACCTGCACAGACTAAAGAGGCTGCAGAGCCATTGCGAAGGAAGTAGATCTTCGGCCGCCCAAATGCTTGACCGTATGTGGCCCATTCATATGCATGCCCCGAGAAAACGCATCTGCCAAACGATCAACATCTCGTCACTTTCCCTCCGTAACTCCAATGCTGTAGACGCCACGCTATGCCAGTATACCCGAAATATGCAAGTTCAGGACTGTGACTGTAGATGTACGATTCGAATAATCGTTCACCATCCTCAAGCCTCATCGTCGCTACTCTCCAGACCTGCCATCATCTCGGCCTCCAACTCATCGTCGTCATCATCATCTTCTTCTTCTTCTTCCTCCTCCTCCTCCTCCTCCTCCTGTTCCTCTTCTTCTTCCACTTTCGTACCCCTTTTCGAGTTCTTAATCTCTTCGGGCCCCGTAGTGTCTGGGCTTGGTAATCCAGAAGACTTGTTGTCAGCTGCCATCACATTGGTGAGACTGGTCACACGGTTCAATGCTCGCTTCTTCCGCTTCTGCAACTTGGATTTACTCGCGTTTGACGAATCACTGTCCTCTGCATCACTGGGCTCTGCTGATGACAAATCCTCCCTTCTCCTCTTTTTGCCGTTCGTCGAGGTTTTCTCGGAGACATCTGTGTCTGCGTTGGATTGTGTACTTTCACTGTCGCTGTCTCGATCAGTATCGTCGTCACCGGACTCATTCAAGAAGTCATCGAGGTCATCATGCATTGCCTCCCACTCGTTGTTGGTGAAGTCGAGATTCTCGTATTCTGAATCTGCAGGAGTCGGCTCTTCAGCAGCGCCGTCGTCTTCAGCTGACAGAAAGTCACCATCATCCAGCTCTTCCAATGGTGAACTATCACCCCCTGGCCCGCGATAATTAGCCTCATCATCGACCGGGATCAAGTATGGAGTCTCGTCTGGTCTGATCCAGGTAGAAAACGCTTCCATCAGCCAGCCTGTAGTAACAATCTTGATATGTGAATGCCTTGCTGCTTTTTTGACTTTGACTGTCTTGCGATGGGGAGTCGCTACGAGATGGGTCGTTCTCTTGTTTATGTCATATGACACAACCGCGCCAAAGCTCTTCGTCCAAAGGCCTACATCCGAGCTATGCACGATTAGACCCATTCCGACCGCGCAAACGAACCAGACTTACTGTTGAATATCAATATTTTGTGGTACAATGCCTGAAAATACTATCCGGGTTCCCTTAAGAACCTCGCGTTTCTTTTCTGTCACCAGATCCTTGACATCCGGTATAAGACTATCGTCATCTGCTGTGATTTTCCTCGAATCCTTTCCACCTTTGAGCTCGGCAACCCTGCCTCCTACTACACCGGCTGAATTCTTCTCGTATTCTTCGAAAAAGGCATCGTGAATCTCACGAAGGTGCCGCTCCAAGGACAGCAACTCTGTGTCGTCATCATGAAGGAGATGCCTGTGCTCATGTTGGATAGGGACATCTGCATCGCCATGCGCAGCCCTCTCTCGCTCGATTTTGTCTTGTTCTTCGTCGGCTTTCTCAAGTTCTAATTGCTTTTGTAGTAGAGGGCGCTCAGCAATTTGCTTTACAATCACGTCATCCTGGCTGCTAGTCTGCTCTTGTAGAAGATTTGGGTCATCTCGACTGCCTATTGTGATCAGTTGCTGCTCGATATCGGACATCTCCGTATCGCCGTCAGGTACTACTTCCGCGTCAGACACGGCGAGTTCAGAGGCTGCCAGGGATAAGTCTTTCTCAGCAACCGCTGTTGTCTGTTCAGTATTCTCAGTGGCGTCTTTTACAGACGAACCTGCGGTTGGTGGCATTTCTTCTGCTTTTGGCAAAGCTTGGGTCTTTGGTAAAAAGCTAGAATTGATGTCGCCAACACCTACAAAAAAGTCATATGGTACAACTTTCAGTAGATGCTCACTCCAGCCCCATACATCCGCGCGATCATCGATGATAACGACCATTTTCGTTGACACAGGAAAAATGCGGGCCAAGCTTTTTCTGTCTAAGCTGCCGTTTTCATCTCGCGTAAGCACACGGTCACCGAATATCTTTCGATCTGGATCCACAATCTTCGCAACATTGTGCGCGTATGCCCTCGTACCCATTGTGTAGATATGAAGCTCGTATAACTTTGACATCTCTTCCAGAAATTTCTGCAAGCCCGGTCGCATCTTGATGTAGTACCAGCAGCCGTTGCCTCCTGGACCATCGTCAATCAACTGGAAAGCTTGTACATCTTTGACGGCATCGTAATTGGGATTGTTTGGGTCTCGCTGCCACTCAGCCACGGTCGGATCGACAGTGGCATGAATGATTGTTTGATCAAGATCGACTACCATATTTAATTTTCTGCTTGTTAGCAGGCGGCGCTTATCATCCTGTTCCAATCTTCTGGCCTCCTGTTGACTAATTGTAAGGGCGGTGTGACCATGGACTTTCATGATTGGCGCACGTTCCGAGTCTCTGATGGATGTGTTGTAGTCGATACTAACGGCCTAATGAGTAGCTGGAGAGTGATGAGTGAATGTACACTAACTCTGTCATGTCCTTCCCACAGTTGGCGCAAAGGCCGCCGAATTGAACTTCGTGTTGACATGGCTCATCTATCTCAACTAGAGCAACGCTGACTATGTTAGCTCAACGCGTTCATGAGGCTTAGACTTGTCTCATATACCCAGCCTGCTGTATGATGTCACCCTTCTTTACTTTCCAGGCATTGATACTGCCATTTGTGGGAGCTTCAATGCGCGCAGGAAAAGTCTTGGTGACTACGGCCTCATCGCCATACTTGTTTCCTTCGGTGACCTTGGAGGTATATGTGTAGGCAAGTATAGGAACAGACTTCTGCACTTCATCATTAGGGCGTTTGAGAAGATCCGTAACAGTGATAGGATAATGCAGGTCGGGAGAAGATCTGAGAAGCATTCCTATTGTTTACATGCTCTTGGAGCGCGTTCAGGGTACTTTCGTCTCTTATAGGCAGGTATACACCAGCGCTGAAGTATGTAAGCGGATATCGTGGTAAGGGACGCTTGCTATTGGCGCGACAGGTGTTGTGGCTGGTATGCAGACGGCGACGCGCGAGGCAGGGGAGCAAGTATGGCTAATCCGAGGTCGCGAACAGTGATGCGCGTATAGTCCAATGCATGTAGAGCGGGAGCCACGTGTTTTGGAGTGTTGGTGACAGTGATGGTGCAGAGGTGTGAAGGTACAAGTGAAGTGACAAGTAGCGCAGTCGGACTAGGAATTAGCTGTAAGATTAGCTGTATCCATTAGCTGTCGCGGTTCGAGCTTTGGTTGCGCGAACCAAGGTTGAGAAAGGCACGCCCCACCACTTTATAGAGAGAGCAGCTCCTTTTAGCCTGAGGCACCCAGTCTTGGGCTGACAGGAGTCATGGGCCCAAGCTTGGCTGCTACCTAGGTAGGTACCTTAGTCTGTTTGCAGTAATTAATTAGTTTTCACCTGGTCTTCACCACAACTACGACATGCCATCTATTAACAAGCTTTCCCTACTTCGAAGTGCTGATGCTGCTACCTGAGTTAAGCCGTTCAAATCTTTATATTTCGATCAGACAACACTTCCTAGTCCTGACTCTTAAGAGTGCTACGCTTGCTTGACCGTTGGCACTCCAACATCATGCCTTCCATCCCCATCCCCTTGCCGTAGCCCGCGATGGTGCATATAAAAATGCTCAATATACTTAGATGGGAGACATTGTACGCTCTCGCCTAGATCTCTGCTACATGTTGCGAGTCTAGAGTGAAGACCATCTGGTGACCCTCAAGTTATCATCGGTGTCCACTGACCTGTCGTTGCATTAAGCTCGAGTGTTTCGTCCATGAGCACTGTCCACAACAAGACTAGCCTCTAAGCAGTAGTGGTAGGGGCACGGTGCCATCTTTATGGCCGACAGGCTATGATGCTCCTGAAGCAGATTGGTAGATGATACACTATCTATCAATACAAACCTGGCCACTCAAGTCGTAGAAGACTGCTTCATAGCACTGCTGCGAAGCTGTACACATACTACGTGGCCGTATTGGTGGAAGTGAAACCATATGCGATATGTTTTGGGATGACGTTCGTTGCCGTTGCCATCAACCAGGACCTAAGGATCTACCAGAATGTTGCCAATCGATAGCCTTCCATCGCACATACCAAGCATCCTCAGCCCAAGAAGGTATCTACGCGTTACATCCATATCAGCCTTCTCTCATGTGTACAGTCTGATTTACTCAAAGAGGCAGGATCCATAGACACCTATTTTATTCCTGCGCATCCCCTCTTCGCTTTCCGTACCAGGCATGAGAGGACTGATCACGAAGCCCCACCACCGTATAGCCGTATTGTGCTGGCCCAGCTGGCCTCGGCTGTGACTTTCCTCAGTGGGCATAACGCGGCCATTTACACTGTCTGCGCGCATACTATTTAGGAATCTTTTAATCGTGCCTCCCATGCGAAGCTGCGAGAAGTATGCGAGGATGGCCTGTAGTTCCTCTTCGTTTTCGCTGGCGCCGAAGTACAGCATTGCAATTCCCATAGGGAAGGATGCGTTAGTAGGTCCAATGCCACCAAGTGCGGGATGGAAAAAGTACGGCGCGGCTTTGCGGATCATGGTTGCGTATTGGCTAGGTTCTGTGTGTGGAGATAGTGTCATAGGGGCATAGCTTGGTCGGAGGGCACCGAGGTCAGCTATGACTTGGCGAAGGTTGGTGTATACGACGATGCATATTGCCCAGTATAGTATGGTGATATGTGCGAGAGAATAGACCCCTGCAGGTACATCATTCGGGCTGTCTATGAGAGCTTCAGGCCAGGCATGGCTGAAGTTAGACTTACGGCAAAAAGCTTGCAGTTTGTCCATCCAGTCTTGTAGTGCAATGTCTATATGACAGCATCTGCCGACGATGCACTGTAGCTCATCGAAAACGAGATCTGAGTCTTCGCCGGTGTAAAGCATGGCACGAGTCGCATCGACATTCTCGAGCATGTCAGGGACAACCGCTAGAATGTCTATCACTTCGTCTCTCAGATTCTTAGGATTCTTAGACCACGGTTTGCTGAGCCATTCTTCAGTGTTGAAGAAGCTCTTCTTCCGCGCTTGTATTGCTGATATCAGGCCGTTCAGTCGCATCGATCGAAACTGTCGATGAGCTAAACCGTCCGAATGTCGCTCTGGTCCTCTTACTTGGAGGAGTATACAAACCCCTTTCGTGTGGCTCATCCAACTGTATCCAAGCGATTGAATCTGCTCCCTTCCTGTTGCGGCTGCAGCGCCCTGAAATACCTCGTAGAGCGCTAGAACTGCACAAGCATATAAGACATCGTCGCTCAACCTTCGATTTCTGTATCTCAAAGCGACATTTAATTCCTTGAGTGCATCTCCATACAGCTTGATGCTGTGATGAAGGGTATCGTTATTGTCTGGATCGAGAAGGTGTAATCGCGCGAAGCTTAGAGCTAGAAGTGACAATCTCAAGACCGAATCGCCGAATGCTAAACAGGAAGCCAGATCATACCATCCTATCGAAGTTGAGAGTTCAGCGAAAGGGCTCATGATGAGCTCTTTACCCGGTAAGTGAATCTCCCAAAATCGGCCAAGGACCAAATTCTCCCACGACGCTCGATCAAGGCCATTGTGGACCAGCAATAGTGGGTCTTTCAACTGGTTCCTTGTCGACCGTTGACCTAAGCCACCGGTATCAGGTAATACACCTCGATTACCGTCTCTATAGGGCACAAAACTGAGTGGTCGCTCGTAGCCTTCGCATACTCTGCCGCTCGCTAGACATTGGCCACATGCGGGCCGCCGCAAGTCGCACTTTAGTGAAAATGATTAGCAACCATAAAGAGTGATATGTTGCGCAACAGGACAATACTTACGCCTTTCTTTCTTTTGCGACAGGTGTTACATCCTTTTGATCTCCCAGGGACACCAACCATTACGTGAGTAAGACTAAAATGTTTCACGAAAGAGTTCAGCCAAAGTATTCGTCTACCACACCATAAAGTACAGAGAAGTCTAGAAGACGCTCGACGCTTGGCTCAGGAGGAGCGCGTGGTATAATTTTGTTAATGAGCGCATCAGCAAGCCCGCACCGGCTATAACAGAGCAAGCATCGTCAAGACGAGGAGCGATTGCAGGCTTGCAGCGAATCCTCCTGGAACACTCTAAAGCCATGTAGCGATCAGAGCGACTCGCACAAGAAATGTCGAAGTGCAATTACAGCTGCCATGGTAGGAAGTCAGATTATTAGTAAGTTGGTGCGTCTGAAGTGAGGAGGGTATGTAGCCAAGCTTGAAGGCTGAAAGTTGAGGCAAGACGCGCAAAATGGCTCCATTTCTGGCTTAGCGTGATAATGATCTAGCCTAAATTGGCATACTGGTTTTGATCTCAGACGTGTATTATCAAAGATCATCCAGGATAACAATTCGTCGCATTCATTCAAGTTTAACAGCTGAGTCTCGAGGTCAGTAATCAGAGTTGACAAGGCTATAGGCTGTGGTTCCTTCGAATTTGCGGTGCGAAGTCCTCGTGAGCCTATAGATGCTTAGAACGTATTTCGATCTTTCTTGTAATTAGACCTGACATTGCTCGGACTTGCTCGATAATGCTTGGCTCTCAATGTGAACTCTTCGTTACTTGTATTGCGCCCGCAAGACGGACGCTCGTATCATCAGCTCAAACATAGGGAGTCTCTTGGGTATGGGTCAGTGCCAGTCTCGGTCTCTATTGATGCATTTTCAACATCTTATATGGCGACAGGACCGGATATTCTGTTTAAACACTCTGCATAGTAGATGATATGAGTCCACGCTGTAACATGTAGTCCGAAGACAAGTTTGAGAGGTTCCGCCACATATGTTACAGCGTGTAAGCGCATGATGGCTGATGCTTAGTCGTGGGGGCCAAAAGACTTGATGAGACGCTCACGCCCTTTAGATGAATTATTAGTGAATAAGCAACAGCTTCTCTATGCAAATGCAAAGCGTATCATGCAGCATCGCAGATATACGAGGTATAAGGGGTCATGATCATCAACCTATACGAGCGAATACCCATAAACACAAAGGCAAACAAGAATTACATTGCAGGCGCCTCGAAGACAACGGGTCAGCGACGAGGAAAGCTAGAGATCGTTCCGGCGACGCCACAAGAGACATAATAGGTCCATCTCATTGCCAAGTGCTTCGTTATTGCACTTGAACCACAAAACACCCGGTCGCACATCACATTTGGCGTCTGCACATGCAAGTTTGACTTCAGCCTCACGAGGTGCCATGTCGTATAAATTGCAAGCTCATGCCCACGCGCCTGTTGTCCGTGGTGGACTTCTAAATCCTGCAGCAAGTGCTTTGTCGCCGTGAAGAGCAGCAGTTGAACTTCGCGTGGACACCGCCATCCCCTATTCGGAACGCAACACGCTGCGATGCGCGTCTATGCGGCATACCTGGGCCTCGTTCCAGCTTTGACCCAAGCTGCAGCTTTTCCGGGACCATTACCGACTCAATATCGAGTGCAGAAGATTCAAGCAGGATGGAACCCAAAGCCTACACAAGCTCCTAGTTTGGAGCTCTTCATGCAGCGACGCGACATTGGAATAGATCCAAATACTTGCGGTTGGGTTGATGGTCAATCAGGTACGTTCTGAGCCTACCGTTATATCGATTTCATGCACTCATTTCTGTGTAGACGGAGCAGTGCAATGTCCTGCGGGAAACACTTGCATGCTATACACTCCTGATAACATCGTTGGCATGGCGGGATGCTGCTCCGGCGGTAACTTGCAGAATTGCGGGTAGGTGACAGTCACGCACAAATTAGTGAATATTAGCTGACTCGTACCTAGATGGAATACCGGCTGTGTTGATCAAGAGAATTACTCGACCGCCTGCAACGACCCGTCTTGCTTTAACAACCCGTTCATTGTCCTCTGTACCGATTCCTCGGCCCCTTTCTGCGTATCATGGACGTATCCCGGCGACCAGATCCAAGACCATGGCTGCGGCACAGATGCAGCATCCACATGGCAGACGGTCGAGAAAGACATATCCACCGACGGTATCACAACCTCTCTCGACCTTACATACGTCCCCGAGGAATCTGTGACAGGCTGGCGGGCTGAAGAGCAATCGACTCTCTACCCAACTGTCACTGCCGGCCAATCCTCACAACGTAGCTCTCGGAGCAGTTCCACGAACGCCCTCATAACTGGAGGCTCGTCCAATCCCAATTTCGACTACAGCGATCGACGAAGCCGCGTTTTGTCCATTGGTGCGATCGTAGGCATCGTCATTGGAGGCATATCTGCTCTCGCTGTCATTATCGGTGCAATAATATTTGTCTTCTGGGACCGCCGTCGCAAACGCCGCAACGCAGCTGCTGCGCAGTACAATCCAACCCAAAGCGGATTCAACAACGGCACAGATTCCACGTCGTATATGCCACAGGGCCCACCGCCGCCTATGCAGCAGTATGGGCAATCGCCACCCGTGGTGCAGGAGTACTACGGACAGGACAATAAATCCTATCCACAGGCGTCGCCACAGCCACAGTATGCGCAACCATATCCGTCTCCATCAGTATCACCGCATCCGCAAGCCGCAGTCCCAGTCCCAGCGCCATATCATAGGGGTTCGGCCGTGCCCTCCGAGCAGGATGGCCTGCGCCCACGTACAATACTTGGGTCGGACGGGAATAGTCCAGTCAGTGCAATAGCACATAGTCCAGTGAATGGACCTCCAGTTGAACCTCCGTCGCCCAATCAGCCACCTCCGCAAAGTCAGGTTCACGAGCTGGGCTGAGCGGGTGGTCATGAAGCTAGAGTTGTAGCTGAAGCTTAAAAAAATTTGCATTTTAGCGGCGTACTTTCGATGATAGCTTTTCGTGGGTGGCAAGTTTAACATAAATTGTGTAACACCCTGACGCCGGCGGCGACCCGTTCAGATTCCTACGAATGTTAGATCATCTTCGCAATGATGCCTCTAGTAGAAGTGGAATATCTAACGGCGCTGTTCTGGTTGTTACCAAGGCTGCGTCTTACAAGTGGCGGAGGCTTGCTCACTATACTGAAGAACATGTCTCCTGGGGTATAGACATCAGATAATACAAACCTAATCGTAATGTTGTAAGACGTCCCGTCATAAAGCTTATTTTGTATAAGTTCCCGTGAATCTCGGACGGCTGCGTGACATTCTGAGTGCGTAACGTTCTTGTTTGAGAAGCAAGGACAGATACCGCTATGATATTTGTCTAGCCAAAGTTCATAGGTAGCTAGCAGTAGGACGACTTGGGTCTCAATCCTCTACACTCGGAATCGCTGTTTCTCGACCAGTATCGATGAAACCTGTTAGATCAATAGGAGCCTCTGCTTTAAATCCGTTTTGCTCGGCCCAAGCTCTGACTTTGACTTTGTCTATGACAGCTTGTTCTTTCCCGGCACGTTTTTTGTGATCCAGTAAGTTCATACTCTGAAGAGTCGTCACGATGTCCTCTGGAACTATATATGTTATATCACTAAGTTCTCGAACTGTTGTAGGTGGGTTCTTTTGGTGTGATTGTGGTGTAGGTACGTGCCGCGCGAGCATAACGCGAGCCAATGTCTGCGCCCAGAAATTCGTATACGCAAGACGTCCGAGAGTCGAGAGAGCTGCGAGTAGTTTTAGTAAGTGCACGGCATAGCGCCCAAGATAAAGGTATAGCATACGTTTCTCTGGACCACCCAGCCTGCCTTCCCGTTTGCTCAATTCATAGCTTACGCTCATAAGAACTTGCCCTAGACCTTGCCGTTGCCATGGTGGGAAAACCAGTATACAGGCCAAGTTGT
This sequence comes from Pseudovirgaria hyperparasitica, assembly GCF_010093815.1. NCBI lineage: Eukaryota > Fungi > Ascomycota > Dothideomycetes > Acrospermales > Acrospermaceae > Pseudovirgaria > Pseudovirgaria hyperparasitica. The sequence goes on from NW_022985567.1 coordinate 181,925, forward strand.
TATTATCCCAGCTCATTTTTTCTTTGCTAAAGAATCCGACAACCTGAGGGCTTGTGCCATTTCCGTCGCTAGACGGAGTCTCCATGATTAGAAGATAGTATAAGAAGGTCGTCACATCGTAAAACACAGATTTGGTATCGAGAAAGAGCTTTGCAAAGAGTGATAGATTCTGAGCGTATAGCTTGTCAACTTCCCCATCGAGCTCGTGCAATGTATATCGTCCTTTGCTGTATATTTTGGTGCCGGGTGGAGGTCCGTTGCGAAGTGGGCATACCTTCTTTAAAGCACCGCATCAGTATACAAGATCTAGACAGCTGGTGTAGGCAGTACGCGAACTCACCGTATGTGTCAAGTACGGAAAGATTTCCTTAGAGTATTTAAAGCACCATTGGCATACGAGCAGTCGCTCGGTTGGAGGGGTAACAAGCTCTTCAGGATAGAACGATGGAAACCACGGCTTGATCTGCACATTTCCTAGCACCACATTGAAGATGTTTGGCTGGACGGGCTCGGTCGCAGGCCGCCCAGAGGTTTTCCTTACAGGTGAATGTGATTGTTGGCCATCAGTTTTGCTTAGAAGTTCCATAGAGGACGATTGAGTCGAGTGACTCATTTCTTTAGTGTGAGGTGTGCACAGCGTGGAGCGTCGTGAAGTTGAAGTATGAGTAGAGGAAAAGAGAGATCCGCTCCAGAGATGCCGCGCGTGTCGCGTCGCGTGTGTTGCAGAATGATACAAATGGCCATGTACGATAAGGTGGCATGTTACAGTCTTGAATACTCAGCATTGATTCGTGTTCGTATAATTTATTCTTGAAGTCTTTGCCATGTAGGTTATGTTGAGTTCAGCTTGGTTCTTAAGCTTCCAAGGTTGGTACATCGGACGGTGCACGTCATCCAGGTTACTTCCATTTGCGGCGAGTTGCTCACCTCCGAGACAACTTTTCTGTGCCAAAGGTCGACTTCTCCACTTCCGACAAAACCATAATGTTCATATCACGATCGCTACGGGCGAAAGCCACTCAGCTACGGTCGTCCCCATTACAGATTCGTAATAGACGCCGTTCCTATTACACAGTTGACCATCCTGATCCGACTCCCTTCTCCGAAACTGAATCCGCTATTCTTTCCTCTGCCCTTTCCCGCGTCCCGACTCATGGCTTCTCTCAAAAAGCACTCAAGCTCGGTGCGCGCGATGCAGGATACTTGGATGTTTCGACCAATCTATTTCCACGTGGTACATTCGACCTTGTCAATTATCATCTAGTCACACGCCGAATGGCTTTGAAAGAGGAAGTGCAATTTCCGGAGCTGGACACACAGAGCGGCAATAAGCTCGGTGTAGGCGCGAGGGTACGAATACTGGCTCTAGCAAGACTACGAGCCAATAAGGATATCATTGGGAAGTGGCAAGATGTACGTGGATCCTTTAGCGATCTATCGAGAGTCCAATGTTAACACAAACCACGCAGGCCATTGCGATAATGGCACAGCCCTCGTATGTCTCCGCGTCACTCTCCGAGCTAGCACGTCTATCAGATGAGATATGGTATCTTGCCGGTGATAAAGCTGTGGATGCAAGCTGGTATACAAAGCGTGCGACGCTGTCTGCAATTTACTCTGCAGCCGAGCTCCACCAGACACAAGATCAAAGTCCTAATTTCATAGAGACGGAAAGGTTTCTCGATTCAAGGCTAGAAGATCTGAGGAAGGTCTCCAGCTTGGCAGGCGGATTTGGTGGATGGGTAGGATACACTGCACAATCAGCAGTGAATGTGTTACGGAGTAAGGGCGTAAAAATATGATGTTCAACCACGGGCACATATATGGATGCTGTAAGACAGGCAAGAGCGTTTCGTTCTCACTGACGGCGTGCAGACCTGTGTAGCACAACTGCATATCTTAATTAGAGACCCATTATCCGAAAGCCAACATATAAGCTTCAAGATCAATTAGACATGAAAGTAATTCCTGGCTCCTAACAACTACATCTCCAAACTCGAAACTCGAACGACATGTCTGGGGTATACTATCGTTGACTAGTTGTCCTGGCTGGGCTTCACCGTCATCCATACACATAATCAATGATGACGATATCGCCAAGCTTTTATGAAGCACCATTGTTGTTGGTCTTTGCCTTCTCTTTGGCCCTCCTCAACTCGGTTCCACTCTTGATTACTGTGCTGAGGTCTCCGACCGGTAAATTGACCGGGAAGTCCACAGTGCTAAGCATCAAGACAAGAAGTAGATATAATCCGATAATGATGACTGGGAAACCTACGGCCCCTGCGGCGACGGTATAGTTGTGGAGTTTCTCAAAATTCCCTTGGGCACCGTAGAATTGGGCTGCAGAGAATACGGGAAAGACAATAGTGAGGAGAGCAAAAGCTAGGACGAAGAGCACGTTCGTGCGCAAGGCACAGATAGTGCTATAGAGGGAGAAGATTCCCATGAAGATTCCGACGTAGGCGTTGGAGGAGAGAAACCCAGCTGTTGCTAGGCCGCCCATTCCGGCCATGTCTTGTTCAGCGAAAGCACCAGCTGCGTTGAACCATGGAGTCAAAGTTGCACCATAGTACTTCAAATGATTAGCTTATATACCGGAAGCAATTATGTTGGGGGACTCACAAGAAAGAAAGCACCATACACTGCAAAAAACGTCGACGGAAAGCTGTTGCCAAGAATGAATTCGCCGATGGCAGCGAGGATTGCTAGCAAGCCACCGAAGAAGTAGAACGTTCCGACTGTCGCCGCACCGTTTCCAGCAGCGCCTCTCCATCCCATGAAGGTGATAATGATAGGAGCGTATGCGAGCAGGAACCCGGCCAAACCCCTGAGCTTTCTGTCAGTCACGAGTCTGAAACACACAATACTCAAAGCTTACAATGGGGTTGGGTTGCCAAAGGTCTTCCTCAGATCACCCTTGACGGCGCCGTACGGAGAAAGATACATGCGTTCGAACATCTCGGGCGTCATGGTGATCGAGCCGGCCGTTTGCGTAGGCGCCAACGGCGGCATGCCTGACTGACCCTGGTTGCCTTCCTTTTCATCTGTGCTGCTCATACTGGCAATTGGTGTGGTGTACTGTTAACAATATGAGCGGACAGTATTATAACGAAAAGTGGCACACGACCTTCTAAGACGATGAGATTGGTGACAACAACTTCCACGGGAGGCGAGCCTTTTTATACATGCGTGATATAGGTCAACTCGTTGTCCTCGGGTAAGTACGTTTGGTAAATCTAAGCTTTATCCACATCTTTCCCCGTCCTTCGACCAATTTTGTTGCGTTACATGCTGATTCGCTGGATAGCTTCTTCGAACGGCGCTGGCATCACGATCGGCGCTGGCAGGGGTCATGGTGACACCATGGGGAACATTAGTCTCGAACATAGCTACGGTACATATCTGATTTAGGCATCCAGCCCTGACAGTCATTATACATTGTAGTGAGACAACAAGATGATTGGATATGATATTGCACCATATACGACCAAGAGTGTGATATTCAAGTCTCTGGTGGTGTTGATTATATCGTATGTTGCCTCAGCGAAGTAACGCCATCCGAGGTATGCAGGTTGTATACCAAACATCCCGTTTCGTTCATCCCGCAGAGAGAGCTACGGGAACGCTGATACGATAGTAGAATAGCTCTGTCGATCATTGTACCCAAAGAGGACTTGCAAGCCTACCAGTACTGGATCATTCGATCGTATATGACTGGTTTAAGGGCGGTATCTTCTTCAGGGTCAATGTTATCGAGTGAAGCACAAACTCTGTTAACAAAAACATGTTCTGCCTGTGTGCTGTCAGCATTTCATCGCGAGTCTCAATGGAAAATAACCGTAACATCGATGTACTAAAACTCTAGTCCTTTGCCTAGGCAAGCCACGCTCATACACTACTAAAAACCTACTCCATAATACTGACGCCTGTCTTAGTGGCGTAAATCGTCACGGCTGTCACTGTTTCCCGATTAGCGCACTAACTGAAATAGGCAAATTCGACAAAGCTACCGGAGTACCCCAGATTTTAACACGGGAGGATTTAGTATGATTCGTGGATATAACACCGCATATTTCGATGTTTCCCTTCTACTTAATCAATGCAGTATCCGATACGGGGATACCCGACAAGTAAATCATAAGTCGGCTGGTTCGCATTATTGACTGGATTAGATACTTCTATTCTCTTGTCGATCATATAGATTAGACGCAGAGCAAGAATGTGATGCCTCCTACTACTGGCACATACCACAATTTGCGCTCGTCTTCGTCTTAGAATACAAAACATGAAATCAGCATTCCAAAATTGCGAGCGATGTTGCGCCGTCAATCTGCCGCAAAGTACGAAGCTGCCAAGCAGGTTGCGCAAGCAAGTCTCCACAGCCTCGTCTCGCTGTAGTCCCCACGACAGATCCCCACCAAAAAGCATCACCGCGCCACGAAACAAAGTGGGCAGTAGAGCAAATTCTAATGAGAACTGGAGACTTTCTCCTTGAAATTAGATGCTGTGACGCACTCCACGCGGCCCGAGCCACGATGCATAACGTACAGTCGTTGCGCAATGAATGGGAGTGCGTAATTCCAGGAGAAGTGGTTTCGTCGAGTGATTATATATATAAAGAAGTTGTGAAACAACGTGATACTGAGGTATCTACTACCAACGCCTAATCCATTGCTTGAACAGCCTCATAGCTAGGCATATCCGCCATGAGAGCCTCATCTTTTTCACTCCTTGCCATCGCGGCGCCCTTGGCTACTGCATATCCACAGCAAAGCACACCTACCACGAGGGCAGTATCGAATTCTTCCATGCCCTCCGTTACCTTGGACTATTCTACTGTCGTTGCAACAGCCGGAAACTCGTCCATCGGCTACTACAAATACCAGAATATCCGCTTCGCTGCAGTCCCCACGGGTGACCTGCGCTGGGCAGCACCGGAATGGCCTCCAGTCGAGAGTGTAGTGAACGATGGCAGTCTCGCTGATGCAGATGTCGATTGCGCTTCTACTGAGGACTGTCTATACCTGGATATATGGGCACCGGCAGACGCTGCTGGCCGAAATCTCCCGGTCATGGTGTGGACGTACGGCGGCGGCTTCACCGGCGGATCAAAGAGTGAGAACACTCCTGAAGGGCTGTTCGATCTGACGACGGACTTCATCTTTGTTGCGTACAACTATCGTCTTGGAATGACTGGTCTGGCGAATGGCGTGACACTGTTACATGAAGGTGGCACTTCTAATACGGCGATTTGGGATGTGCAGCATGCGTTCCAGTGGGTGCAGAAGTATATTGGCGAGTTTGGTGGGAACAAGGACGATGTCACTGCTGTTGGCTTCTCTGCTGGTGCATCTCAAGTTCTGTTCCAGGTGACTGTAAGTATGGACTGTGAAATATGCGGACTGTGTGCTAACAATTGGCCCTCATAGCGCTTCGCCGGGCACGCAGAACAATTGTTCAAGCAGGCATATGTCATGTCTCCTGGATTCGTCCCTGGCGCTGGGCACCACCACGCTGAGATGTTCTGGCAAAATGTCTCAACGTCAGTTGGTTGCAACGGCGGTTCTCTAGACTGTATGCGGCAAGTAGACTTCGACACGTTGTCTACCGCAGCCAGCGACGTGGAGAGTGCTTATAACTATCAATTCCAGCCGCGCGTGGATGGAAACATTATTGCAGACACTTGTGAGCCCAACATCACAGCCATTATGTTCCTCTAACTGACTGATTACTCCTCAGACGAGGCTCAGCTTTACCAGAAGCATTTCAACTTCAGTGGCCCCTTCGTCATAACCCATGAAGTCCACGAGATGAACAGCCAAGACTACAGCGGCGTCAACACCACCGCCGATGTCTCTACATATCTACGCATCTTCTTTCCCGCCATTACTGACGACGTCGTATCTGAAGCGTTGGAGCTCTATCCAGAGGCCGACTACACCTCTCCAGGCCTACGATTTTCCGACATGAAGCAAAGCTTCGATCTGACAGCCCACAATCTAGCACTGACCCAGGCCCTGGACAACCAGACATGGAACGCGCTTGTTGCTCTGGGAGCAGCAACTCATGGGACGGATCAGAATTACTACTGGTATAGCACATATACCCTGTCCTCTTCGACAAAGACTTCAAGCAACTCCACGAGTAGTGCCCCTACAGCGAGCAGCAACACTACGATGTCCACTGTACCAGGAGGAGCGGGTGGTATGGGTGGTATGGGAAGCACGACAGTCGATGCGACGGTGGCCAGACAGATGCAGAAGTATTTGATGTCGTTTGTGTTGACGGGAAACCCTAACTCCCTCTGGAGCAGTGACAAGTTATACTGGCCGCAGTACACAGCGGGAAATACTTCCACCACAGAGCTAGTGTTTAACACAACGATGTATCTTGAAGAAGACAGTTTGGCGAATGCGAGGAGCCTTTTCTGGAATAAGGTGTTATGGTATTAGAGAAACCTTAGCCATAGAGGAGAAATTATTAGAGTAGCATGAAATAAGCAAAGTAGTTTTCTTAGTCTATTATGTTGAATATGTTGACAGTAAATCTGGTATCTGGCGATCCATCTGTGTTCATGACGCCGTAAGTGGTGACTTCATACTTCGAGACGCTCAACATGATGTGAACCCGAAGGCAACGTAGTTTGTACATATGAAGGTTTTAAGGCAAGGACTATCTGAACCATCACGTAATGCCCTCGTATTTGAAGATCAGAGTAGTAGCGATACCCGATCTCACATTCAGAGATTTGTGCCATTCAACGAGACTTTTATATTGACGAGAGGAAAGGGTTGCGTCATTCTTCTACGCTCTTACTATGTCATACTAACCTCATATCTTAATGGGATCAGGTGTCTAACAACATGAGCTCGTGTAGTGTAAGCAAGATCGATCAAAGAGCTAAGCCAGCTTGGCGGCTTACTCAGGGGTATATGCAACAGAAATGAACAACGCCGTGTACTGCCTCGGCGGCGAAATTTGGACAAATGCGATAGTTTTTTGAACGCCGGAAGAATGTGGACTTTTGGACGCTATCGAATAAGCGTCAGCTGGACGGCTCAGCCAAAATGGAGACCTTCTTTGTTGAATGCGTGAAGCATGCTCAGAAAGTCACCTTCGTCGCAGTTTCGTGCTCGCTTCTCAGCCAGCTCAGTATCGTTCTCGAGCACCTTGCGCACCTTCTCTCGAACCAGTTCCGAGACTCTGCCTCTTTTCTTCCTCTTGCCACCGCCTCGCTTTGACTGTGACTTGAGCACCTGAGCTTCCTTGAAGTAATCTGGAAGATCATCTACTTCGTCTTCGTCCACTTCCATGATGCCGTTCCATTCCTCCTCTCCGTCGTCAACCATGGCTGTGTCCTCGGTCAATTCGCCCTCGGCAAGTGGTGAATCGTCCAATACTACATCATTTTGTGCTGCCCATAGACGGTAATTCTCTGTTAGCATGTCGAGCACACTTGTCGTCCCCAAGAATGCGGCTCTTAACGTCTTATTCTTCCTTACAAAACACACTCTAAGCATGCCGTCCCACTCGTCGAAGGAGATCGCCGGCCTCGGAACTTTTGGTATCAGCCTAACAACCGATGATTCCACATTTGGTGGTGGATTGAAGTTGTTCCTCCCGACTTTCATGACATGCGTGACATGAGCGTAGAATTGTGCGTTAACGCTTAGCCTTGAATATAATTTCTCGCCAGGCCTAGCAAATAGCCGGGCCGAGAACTCTTTCTGAAACATGAGTACGGCACATCGAGGAGGACGTTCGAGGGATAATAATTTGAATACGAGCGGCGAGGAAATCTGATATGGAGTGTTCGATATACAGACGTCAAATGGAGGTAGCTCCGTTTTGATGACATCACCGAGAAGGATGCTCAGCCGTTGGTGCAGGGCAGGCGTCGGTTGAACGCGTTTAGTCAGTTCTGCTGCCATTCGAGGATCCATTTCTACGGCTGTGACATGCTTTGCGGTTTGCAGGATACGGACTGTCAGATTACCAGTTCCGGGACCAACTTCCAGGACGTGCTGACTGTTGTAAGCCAAAGTTATAATGGGTTGAACAGCGAGTTCTTTACTTACATCACTCTGTTTCAGGTCTGCCTTATCAACAATTGCCTGCGCTACTCCAGGGTTCTTGAGGATATGCTGGCCGAGATCTGTGTTCATCTTGAATATCGAGTTGGCTTTCGCCTTCTGAGCCTGTGCATAGGGCGCGCTGCCAGCAGTAGCCGCAGAGGCATTGCGCTTATGGTTATGTTGCTTGGGCATGCTGGAGCAGAGACTTAGAAAAGTTATCACTGTGTAGATTGCAAGTCTTGCCGCTTAGTGTAGGTGAATTTTGGATTTAGGAAATTTGTTGCCTCAGGCCTTATCGATTAGACTTCAAGTGGGAACGTAGTTCACCATTCATTTAGCGTGCTGCCGCGTTCGCGTTCGCGTACGCGACTCGAACATCCGAATCTTGAAGAATGACCTGCTGCAAACGTTATCGGAGGTGAACTGCTGATATGACCTTGACCTCGTCAAACTGCCTGTGATTGTTCCAGGCAGGTTTCTTAATAGACCTCACGGCGAATCAAAACCCAGAACTGCACCAAACATGTCCTCTTCCGAGCTCTCATCAGCGACTTCTGATCTAGTCGATGACGCCTCCACTGCTGGGACAAGTCCGCACGAAAGGGTCACGGTAGCCGTGAATCCGAAGAAGCGCAAAGTCATTACTACGACGACTACGGGTAGCAAACGTTTCAAGACCACTGGGAACGCTGTGCAGAAGGTCGAGGTCACGCCGCAAGAGACTCAGACCAAGAAGAGTAAAGTTAAGGTGGAAAAAGGTTCGGACCTCAATAAGTCTCAGCCTACTGTGTCGATAAAGGCGGCCCCCAAGAAACGGAAAACCAAGGAAGAGAAGGAAGCTGAGAATATGCCGTTGGCTACTCGAACCATAGGTTCCAAGATATTTGCTGGAGCTCATGTTAGTGTTGCGGGAGGCGTCCAAAATGCGGTCATCAACTCCTTGCATATTGGGTAGGTTAAAGTGAAGAGTCGATCACATTCCAGCTGTTGATACTATCACAGGGGTAACGCATTCGCCCTCTTTCTCAAGTCACAAAGAAAATGGACCAACCCACCACTCAAGACTGAGGATGCTGTGGTCTACAAGGCCCACTGTAAAGAGCATGGTATCGAGAGCGATAAACATGTTGTGCCGCATGGGTCGTACCTTGTGAACTTGGCGCATACTGATGCGGACAGGACAGCCCAAGCATATGGATCATTCCTGGACGACCTTAAACGATGCCATCAATTGGGTATCAAACTTTATAATTTCCATCCAGGTAATTGCGCAAGCTCAACGAGAGAAGAGGCGATCCGTCATTTAGCACACCAATTGAACAGGGCACACAAAGATCCGGATACTGGCGGAGTGATTACCGTTCTTGAGACCATGGCATCCGCAGGCAACACTATCGGTAGCACATTTTCTGAGCTCGCATCGATCATTAAACTAGTCAACGACAAGTCGCGTGTGGCAGTGTGTCTTGACACTTGCCATGTGTTTGCTGCAGGCTATGATTTGCGAACCCCTGAAGCTTTCAAGGCTACAATAGAGCAATTCGATAAAGACATTGGACTCAAATACCTTCGTGCTTTCCACGTCAACGACAGCAAAGCTCCACTCGGTTCGCACAAAGATCTACATGCCAACATCGGAACTGGGTTCCTAGGTCTTCGTGCGTTCCACAATCTAGTGAACGAGCCACGTTTATGGGGTTTGCCCCTCGTTCTCGAAACGCCCATTGGTGTAAAGAATGAGAAGGGCAAGGAAGTCGATGACCACGGGATCTACGCTCGCGAGATCAAACTTCTCGAAAGCCTTGTCGGTATGGACCCTGAAAGCTCCGAATTCACAGAAATGGAGAGTAAACTACATGCGAAAGGTGAAAGTGAGCGAGCGAGAATTCAAGACCAAGTGGACCGCAAGGCCATCAAAGACAAAAAGGGTGGAGGCAAGGCGGGTGCAAAGAAACCTGCGAAAGCCAAACCTACGAAAGGCAAGAAGAAGAAGATAGAGACTTCTGATGAGGAAGGCGATTCTGGTGAAGACACTGCTTGATCAAGCCATTAAGAAAAGACTTCAGAATCAGAGAGACGGTCAATACGACGAGACGCGCGTAGTCTTCTGTCCAAACCAAGTATGTGTCATTTTCTCATCCAGTCACACCACGCGTGTTCTCTCTAATCACTTACAATATAACCTCGCTCCAACTCATTGACTCCATTTCAGGGAATCCGAGACTCATTAGCACTAAAACTGCCCACACCGCATTAATAAAGCAATATCCTTTGACCTTTGTTTCCCTTCATTAGCTCTTGTATACCCGGTCTGGTTCATATCATATTGTGTATATTTATGTAAGATACGACTGAAACACGTGACCGTCCCCGCTATTGCGGGTGCGGTAGAATCTTTCCATGTTCCACGATGATAGCCTCGTCCGATCCGCCTGTAGACTATTGCGCTGGTCTGTGTCAGTAATGGTTCTCCTTATTCATAATGGCATTGTATTATTGAAATGTAAGCAGTAATCTACTGCCCCCCCCAACAGATGTGATGGACTCGTTTTTGTATACAAACTCAGTCGCCGCCTCCTGGACATGCCCTGCGGTATCGAACGACATTGTCCACTCTTTTCACCGCAGTCTCCCTGACTATAGCGAAACAAGGCTTCACTCCCTCCCGGACCTCGCCACAGACCTCGGAGTCGCGCACGTTGTGATCAAGGACGAGTCCACACGCTTCGGCTTACCTGCTTTCAAGATCACGGGTGCGTCTTGGGCCGTCTACCGCGCAGTCTGCGAAGCCACTTCACTACCACTGAATGTATCCTTGGAGGTTCTGGGCAGGGCCGCCAACGATAGAGGTATAAGGATGGTAGCATGTACTGAAGGCAATTGGGGCCAAGCAGTCGCGCAGATGGCTCGATATTTAAGCATTCCGGCTACGATCTTTGTCCCGCGTTTCATGTCCACAGCAACGCAGGCGACTATCGAAGGGGAGGGTGCGCAAGTGATCAAGATTGAGGGCGATTACGACGAGAGTGTAAAACGTGCGGAGAGGGAGGCCAAGGAGAACGACGCGTTGCTGTGTATGGATACCGCCTGGCCCGGTTACGAGAAAATCCCGGCCTGGGTTGTTCAAGGGTATGCAACGATATTGAGTGAAACGGACGCGCAATTGGAGCAGTTGGTCGGACGACCGGCTACACATGCGTTTGCACCGGTTGGTGTGGGAAGCTGGGGACATGCAGTGACAGTCCACTACAAGTCGAAGACTGAAGGCCAGCGCGCATTGGTCGTTGCTGTGGAGCCGGATACCGCGGCATGCTTAAAGACATCGCTTAAAAAGGGCATGATCACCTCGATTGAGACAGGAGAGAGCATCATGGCCGGTATGAATTGTGGAACGGTCAGCCTGATGGCTTGGCCTGCATTAAGAGATGGAGCGGATGCCGTGGTCACTGTGACTGATGTGGAAGCCCACAGAGCAGTAGAATATCTTCATTCGAGGCAAGTAATCGCTGGTCCATGTGGAGCATCGACGGTTGCGGCCTTCAGGAAGATCAGCAATCAGCTAGGTCTGGGAAGGGAGAGTGTTGTGGTGTTATTTAGCACAGAGGGATCGCGAGAGTACAAGATACCGGAATGACCCCGTCATATAAGAACATTTCTGTTTATCCAAGGTGACAAAGCCTTCTTCCGCCGAACTGATAGATGAAACAGCTTGGCTTTGGTTGATACCTCATTCTCCTGACACAATTATCGCTGTAGATTTCGACACATACTCAAGAGTTTGATCACACCTCTGATTCTGACGACGTGTTCAAGCACAGGAATTCGTTACATGGTCAGTCCTCCAGGTCAGCGAGTGGCTACGCTACTCGTATACTCTCATCCACGGCATCTGCCACACCTTCAAATATATGATGTCAAGGATAGAAGTCTCAATAGTCACCTCAAAGAAGTTCAATCTCCGCCTATTGTGTCTGCAGCTTTCAGTCGAATATCAGACATTAATATGCCTCGAGGAGACCCTTTGCAAGGGTTCAAATATGATACAGCCGGAGCTATATGTCTCATATGACGTAGAGCATATGTGCATAGGGTACCACAACCGGACAGCTTCTACAAGAAAAGCGTATTGCTTCATTGTGACATTGATCATTCGCCTGTCGCACTTTTTGGCAAGGAAGTCACCTCCGACACTCTACCATGGTGGCTATGGTAATGAACGCGCTCCAGACACGAGATACGGAAGAATTGTCCTCGCAAGTCACAAAAAGTTGTGGATCTTTAATGCAATAAGCTCCATCGAAAATTGTACTCCCACTGAGCTGCAATAAATAGGCCGTATGATCAGAGAGGACGCCGTTTGGACCAGAGTACTGCTGATCAATCCTATATGTTTCTGTTTGGACGCCACATGCGTTGGTGTTTGTGTTGGGTTATCTGACAAATAACGACTAATTAACCTCCAGACCCCAACACCCAATGCAACACGCGGAGTGAAGAAGCAAAAGTGTCGCATGCGAGTCACAATCGTGCAGTATATGACCAATTTGAGTACTTTCTACCGTTGGGTCAGACCGTTGGGTGGCAGTCGTTTGATTACTCGTGGGATCCTGCCGACCTGCAGATATATATAATACCCAGCAGCGCTGCTGAGAGATAGTACCAAGTCTGTAAAGGTTGATAAATCTCGCAATATCATCCGTGGTCTCAACCAGCTAGTCGCGATGAAGCTTGCCATAGTAGCCACATTGTCTGCGTTGTGTGCGTCTTTCAGTGAGCTCCACCTTCTCTCAGAAATACGTTCTACTGACAGTCCACAGCGGATGCCCTCGTCCTTCGTCAGACTCCTGGACAACGACTCCCGTCCGGAAACTCCATCCGTCTCCTTCCCCTAGGAGACTCCATTACATGGGGCACAGATAGCACAGATGAAAGTGGCTACCGCGGCGGTCTCCTATCCGAACTCAGCGGCAACATCGTCGACTTCATCGGGAACGCATCACAGCGCCGTGGCAACATTCCCGATCCCGACAATGCCGGCTGGCCAGGATACACGATTGCGCAAATCGGCGAGGCCGCGGACAATGCCTCCACATCGGTGTTTGCACCTCAGCCCAATGTTGTCACGCTGCATGCAGGTACAAACGACATGATTTATATCTTCCAGGACTATGCTGGTGCTCCAGATCGACTAGAGGCGTTGATCAATAAGATCACGGCAAATGTGCCGAATACGCTGGTGCTGGTTGCGAAGATCATTCATGCCTCTGACCCGGACGTTGATGCTAGAATCCAGACGTATAACTCAGGGATAGATGCTGCTGTACAGAGGGCTCAGCAGGGTGGGAAGTTCAAGGTGCGCGTAGTAGATCAATCTGCTATCGATGACCTTGGAGATGGTGTGCATCCGTAAGTTTACTGCTCGTGACATATGGTGGGAAGACAAGTCTGACGATGAGGCAGGACCGACGCAGGATATGCGACGATGGCAACCAATTGGTACAATGCTATTTACGATGCAGATGTGGCAGGACTTATTTCACCAGCCTAGGGGTGGAAGGCTCACTCGCACGAGGGTCGCTCAGTTTTCGACTTGCGTCCTACGTAAGGGAAAGAGGAATAGATAAGGGACATATACCTACTCAAACAGATCATTACACTGGTGTATGTGTTCTCACTATCGCTATGAACAAACAAAGAGGTCAGAACTAGTCTATAGACTAGCTTATCTCAAGATATCAAGTGAATCTTCAAATCCAATAGAGATCTTTTGCTCTAGTGCCAATGAAATACTCTACACTAACCATCACGGCAGGTACGTTCAATGCAAGCTCTCGAATAGGTCCATCGCCTCACTCGAGACCACCACCTACATATTCACTGGCATGCCTGTGCAAATAGTGTCAGCTGCAAAAAACGCCATTGCTGAATCATTCCCGAACACATGAAGAAACAGATACGAATTTCTCGGTTGCACTTTCTTATCGGTATAGTCGTAGACCAATATCACAAACATCCCGGGTTGGAGCTGAAAAATCTTCGGTATCCAAGTTTGGACCGGGCTTGTTCAGTATGTGGTCCCGTTGTATTGGTATCTTTTTTTCGATGTTTGTGCCCTCTGGCAGATTGTTTGGGCCGGTACAGGGTCGATACTCAGCCATGACGCCCGTATCTGTTTAGACAGTTCATATCATGGGCGTCGGTAGCGTCATTGAGTTTAGGATAATCTCAACCTCTGGCTCGGTAAACTCCTCACGCTAAGTTATGTAGAGAAGGATATGCGGAATCTTGTTTTATAAATATTGTCGTTTGCATCTGCGGCTCTTACACTCTGTTTCCAGCTGTCGTCTTTCTTTCTCGTAGTGCCACTAGATACTGAAAGACCTACATTTCATGAAGAATGGGTGCCGAATTGATGTTGTCTTATGAGATGTAGCTTAATAGATTATGTGTGATAACAGTTCCTCTATGCCCCCTTTCTATACGCCATGTACGATGCCCCAGAATCTGCCCACCTTGCCTTAAGCTGTGATCCCCACGAAATTAAAACCCGAACGCCACTTAGCAGCAAAGATGGGTATCTTAGCCCTCCAGACTCCTTGCAAGATACACCGACGCTCTATTCTCACTCAGATCAGCCTCAGCCCGCTCTTCGGCATAGTGCGCGTAAACGCCAGCATCGCCTTATTCTTATTCGGCAGTTTCTGGAGTCTCCTATATGCCTCTTTGACATGCTGTAGTTGCACTGGCTCACGCGCTTCATCTGGCATGTCAAAAAGTCCCGTCTCACGCTTTCTCTTGCGGCCCGCACTGCCCTCGTCACCACCGCCCGCAGCGCCAGTCTTCTTCTTGTACAGATCCTCCGCGGCCTTGACCTTGAGCGCCTCTTCGGTCAATGTCTGGACGATCTCAAAGGTCAAGAATCCCAAGATGTCGATAGTGTCATCGTTAGGCTTTGTTTCGAGAATGACGCCGACACCAGCCCACTCACGGAAACGCTTCGCTTTGCGAAATGTAAAACTGGCTTGACGACAGTCGGACCAGTGCACATACTCGTCTCGCGTCATGTCTTTTGTACGTTCGTCGGCGTTGCGAAGACGTTGAATCGTGGCGTAATTCATCTCTTCTTCCTCCTCGTCTTCGATATCGTCGCGTGGGGGTACGACCTCGCTGAAGAAGCTTTGTACGTCCCATACGAGGTCGACTTTCGTGCGCTTTGCTTTCTTGCCAACATCTGCGGCAGGGCCTGAGGCCCCAACACCCTGAATATCATCACCTGCGGCTAGCTCCGCTGCGTCGCCGCCGCCCTTGTCATCAGAGTCTTTGACGTTGCGTCGAACATCTTTCCATTGGAGGAAAGTACGTAGACGGGAAATTTTGGCTTTATCGTGGCGGATAAGCATCATGAGGTCATCCGTGGAAATGGATCGAGAGCCGCGGCGGGTGGCTAAGGCAGTGCATTCTCGAAGCTAATAACGTTCAGTAAACTTGACATCTGGTCAATGTACTGAAGGTAACAGGATATGTACCATTTCTTGAACTTGTTGTTGGACGATCTGTTCGATGAGGAAGGTGACTTCCGGTGCGGGTTCGGCGGTCTCACCAGAGACGAACATCATCTGTCGGATAAAGTCAATGAACCGAATCCAGAAACCTCTCATATTGCGAAATTCGTCCATCGTGCAGATACAGGGTCTAGGCCCAATAAAAATAGAGACTCGATTGAGAGAACGAATGTGATAACTTCTGTAAGGGATGAATACACAGTAGAGCTACAGGACACGGCAAATAACCCCACACTGCTGCAGGTCACGAGCTTATAAGGCTGAAGCCGTATGTAGCCGGAGAACACATAGAACGGGAAAATGAAGACGATACCTTAGGAAATAGTTTTTGATATGAGCCCAAACAGTATTTTTTACTTCTCGCCGGACGGACCAGCTCATCCTGATGTAGAGCCTTGTGTCTTTTCTGTGGTCGAACAAACATAACGGACACAAAGAGAAGGTACGATGTAGAATGTTGTATAAGAGGTAGAGAAGTGGCAGATGGAGAAGTAGAAGCAGAAGCAGAAACGAGATGTCACGGTAAAGAAAAAGACAAGAAGATTTAAATGAGGTGGCAGGTCCATAAGATCAAGAGTCACGACCTGGAAATGGGGATCTCACGGCAATATCTTAAAAGTGCACTGTGACAAAATCGCAATTCACTAACCTGCTGGATCTCCTGACGATACTTGGCCGTCTTTGTGTCTGCCATGGTCGTGAATGCGGCGGTCCAGCCGCTATGTTCACGCAAGGGCTATTCAGAACAGATTATGTATAATACAGTATTGACTATAGATGCAGCGCTGAGTAGAGACTGAATAACGACTGGTGAAATGATAATGACTGGATGAAGGTGAAGGTTGAAGTGAGCGAGTTGGCGTTGGAGGCTGAGTGGGGCCAGGGTTCCGTGCTGCTCATGCTAGGCTATCTCAAGCCTAGCTCAGCCCTACAAAAATCCTCTGCATCAAAAAATATCATTGCGGGGTTTGTGCAATCATTGCGGGGTCACAGTCATTCTTGGGATAATTATACGAGATCAACAAGATGCTGTACCTGATTGGCCTTGGCCTCGCTGATGAGAAAGACATCAGCGTAAGAGGCCTTGAAATCGTCAAGCGTGCTTCACGCGTCTATCTCGAAGCCTACACCGCAATCCTACTCGTAGAAAAGCATGTTCTGGTGAGTTTCTTCACATACCTGCCATGCTTTAGCAATCCACAATCAGCACAACACCTCGTCTAACTAACACAGCTATAGGAATCCTTCTATGGTCGCGAAGTCATTCTGGCTGACCGTGAAATGGTCGAGTCGAACAGCGAAGCCATCCTCAAAAGTGCGGAAAAGGAAGACGTTGCCTTTCTCGTCGTAGGCGATCCATGCAGCGCAACAACCCATACGGACCTTCTGCTACGCGCGCGACATGCCACACCTGCAATCCCAACCCGTGTCCTACCGAACACGAGCATTATGACTGCTATTGGATGTACAGGGTTGCAGCTGTACAATTTCGGCCAGACTGTCAGTATGGTCTTCTTCACGGACAACTGGAAGCCGACGAGTATCTATGACCGCATCAAGGAGAATGTTGCGCATGGATTCCATACTTTGGTGCTGCTAGATATCAAGGTCAAGGAGGCGAGTGAGGAGAATATGGCGAGAGGCCGCCCATGGATCTTTGAGCCGCCAAGGTTCATGTCCAGTGCTCTATGTGCCGAGCAGCTGTTGTACGTCGAAGGGGAGAGGAAAGAGGGGATCTGTGGTCCGGATAATTTGGCAGTAGCAGTGGCAAGAGTTGGCAGTGAAGAGGAAAAGATTGTGGCAGGGACTTTAGAAGAGCTTAGTACAGTCGACCTTGGGAAGCCGCTGCACAGCTTGGTTCTTATCGGTAAGAAGGGGCATGAGATGGAGATGGAATATGTGAGAGACTTCGCCATTGACAAAGCCAAGTTCGAGGTAATCTGGAAGAGAGACTATGGCAAGTCGTAGACCACATCCATTCGCAATTGAGCAGGACGGCGGCCAGCGCGTCGCCTGATCCTCAACGTCTGCGACAATGTCACAAACACGTTTGTATTCATCCGGCGTTCTTCCTTGCCACATTCACCGAGCATAACATGCATAGAGTAAGACCGAGAATCAGTGAGAATCCTTTTTATATGCTCCAAATGTACATAAGTAGTTCGAAGTTCGCAATTCGGTGCACAACCTCTTCATGAGGTAGTGTATAGCACCATAGAGCAGGGTTGTCCGAACTATCCGCGTTAAATGCGTGCTACGCCGTTCCGTGCGTTGGTAATTTGCATCAATAGTCAGGATTCCACAGTTCAAGCCTTCTTCTCCTCTTCTTCCTCCTCGTCGTATTGCAGCCTCTTGGCATTCGCACGCTCCAACTTCCTCTCGCGGGCAGCCTTGTTCTTTGCACGCTTGGCGTCCATCTCGTCGGCGAGTTGGCGCTCACGAAGCTTCTCGGCCTTGGCCTTGTGGATCTGGCGGCTGAATTAGCATCTTGCAAGGGCGGCCGGAGTCATGATGCCATGAATGTCATGGGGGAACGTACGTGTTCTACAAGGGCACGCTTGTGCTTGAAAGTGTTACCCTTAGCGAGCTGGTACAGCTCGTGGTAGAGGTGCTTGTCGATCTTGCCGGCTGCACGGTACTTGACCAGCAGGCGGCGGAGTACGCGCTGACGGCGCATCCATAAGATCTCGCTGTGAAACAGCGTTAGCCATATAACCCTCTAGGCTCTTCAACCATCGACTCTACCGCAAGGCGGTCTCGGAGTGATTGATGGGACAACCGAGGGATATATCCTACCTAGGCATTCTAGCCTCTTGTGTTCCCTTCCTCTTACCGAAGCCACGGTGTCTACCGATTCTTCGTGCAGCGGTCAACTCACGGGCGCGGGTGCGCGAGTGCATCGTGACGGGCTTGCGGATGATGAGGCCATCGGAGACCAACTTGCGGATCGTCTGGCGGGAGTTGGCGTTCGAGATTTCGTTGACCTCGTTAGGGTCAAGCCAAATCTTGCGCTTGCCGCATCCGACGACAGACGCTGCGAGGCGCTTCTGGGTGCGAAGGTTGACCCTGAGGAAAGAAGAACATGTTAGTTGGTTTCTGAAGTGGTGGCGGAGTTGGGTGAGGGGAACATGAGAATGGCAGTGATAGCGATTAGAACGGTGGATTGACGATGATAGATAGTTTTCTCAAATCCTCAATCGACCGTATAGAGAGGGACAACATACATTGTCGATGAATGGTTGGTCGCTGTCGGGTTAGTTGATGAGCAATGTCGTGGATGAGGTTGCAAGTATTTTCGCAAGCGAACGGTGGAGATGTGGGCGCCAAGAGTCACGTGTAGCGAGTGGCCTTCCATCACCCACATCTATTTAAACGAACCTTGACAACAAGATCATTACGGAACGTTGCTCATTATGATTCAGATTGACTGACTGACTGTCTATCCTAAAATTGTATAAGTATGACACCTCAAGACTTTGCCCACCCCTACAGCAGTCGGGTCCGAATCAATGCAGACCGTGGACGATATCTCGGTGACTCGATGAACCATTTTGGCGCTCAATAGCGTGCTTGTACTGTAGTACTATCTGTTCGCCCTCGCTGTCGTCAATAATCTCTGACCAACATAGCCGCTCTACATGGAGCTCTAGGGGTATATCTGGGCATAGCGGCCCTTGAATCCGAGTAATGTAGTGTCTTGGCCGTTACGAGCCTAAACGTGCTGAGTACGCCAATTTTCAGCCTCCACTCATCTGAGTTACAGCCGTGTTGGTCGACATCGTCCATCCATACATCCCAAACGGCGCAGCCAGCTGCACCATGGCGGTCATTCGTCTTGACGTCTTTGTTATTGCGCCGGCCCTTTTACTAACCACACTGTTCACGGTATCTGTGGTTCAGTTAGCCCTGATTGCACACGTCGTAGGCTGGACGAACAGCGAAAGTACATTTCTCGATACCCCAGACGTAGACCAAACAGCAAGAACTGGAAAAGTTCCTTTGCCGCCCAACTTGAACTATGAGAGTTCAGCCTGCTTGCTTGCATGCAGCGCCTGTAGTATTTTGGCCTCAGGATTATTGGGTGCCTTAATATATACCACCGAGAGAGGCCTCAAATTGGAACTGAATTTCGGCAAGCCTACTGTATGTATAATAAACCTGAAGGTATGTCTCTGCGTACTGAATCTTGTGGACAGGCCCATTCTGCCGCTGTTAGGAAAAGGCTACATGAGTCATCCGTGATGTTCAGCTTGTCTGGAGTCCTGGTTGTTCTGACAACTGGTGTACTAATCTTCTGTTTTATTGATCCAGGCAGATCACATAGTCCTTCAATCTCATACAATCCCTCATCCAACACGGTCACGAACTACGACCAATATCAAACCCTGGAAACTTGGACATGTGTTCTTTCAGTCAAGGCAAGCTCACTCAACATATTGCGCCAACAATGCCGCCAGGCACGTGCTGCACGGTTCTTACTTATTCCCAACATTGCTGTGACTGCATTGCTGGCATGTTGTCTGGCCTGGCGTCAGCGTGTTTTCAACCTTCATCAGGACGACGTTCCTGATAAGGTTGAGATAGATGCATTGGAGAAGCGAACAGGCTTTGTAACGCGCCCGTCGGAGCAGACAATCGTGGAATTAGATACCGGCTCAGCCAAAGAAGTCGCCGGTGGCCAAATTACTGAATTACCACAGGCGGCGGCGGAGCTCCCTGGTCCAAAAATGACATATAATGGCGCCGAATACTTCGCTGGCACAGCAATCCCATCGGCGACAGTGCATTCGGGATGGCCGCTAGACCGAGTCATACTGTGGCTCTCAGTAAACAACTTCTCGATTGAGTGGCAAGAGCTATTCCGGTACTTAAACCTCGACGAAGGTCTGTTTCTAGACCTCGGACGTGACGATGCCAACAAGAAAGATGCCAATGCCATGTATCACAAGATCCTTCCTCAACTGGCCCAACAGTATAGAAAGAGTGGCGTGCGGTGGGACAGACAGAAAGCAAGAGATGAGAGTAGAAGATTGCAAAGGTTGATACGGAGTATCCTCGAAGACTGAAGCCTATATTTTGCAACACGATCTTTTACCACCTGGATGTCGTCTCGATGGTTTGCTGAGGAGTTACATTCTTGGTGAATACTAATGATGCCTTCGCTACGCAGCGGGTGTGCACATAACGATGAACACCTGGCTTTGCGAGCACATTGGGCATGCTCAACTCCATTACGTGAACTTTTCGCGCGGAGACTTCACCATACTTGAGCTTCGCACACAAAGGCCTCTATGTTACGGACATCGTTAGCAACGCAGCTGTAATACACAATGCGATGTTTAACGTTTTCGAGGCTATGCCACTTCGCATCACGCATCACACATTCGAGACGACGCGAATACAAGACAACACCCTATATGCATCACTTGAGCTAGGCTACGAGATGCATATAAACTCCCCTGCCATCTCTCCCAGCTCCTCACCAACTTCCTAAGTTCTCACACCACATTTTCAAGCCCAGGTCCATCAACCTATCATCTTCGGACTACCACAATCACTTACACACGAAGCTATTACCCACCAACTACCACAAGCCTAACGGGCGCTCTAAGGACCGCCACAATCAACCGTAACCCCGTACACCATCAAGATGGCCAACTGCAATCACCGTGTCATGAACCCGACCGACTCGAGACAACGCGAGATCATGCGCGCCTGGCTCCGCGCCGGCAATCGCATGCGCGACGGCGTGCACAACCCGGACCCCAACGACGAGCGGTACAAGTTCGGCCACAACAGCACCGGGAACCGCTATGAAGACCCTACGTGGCGCCGCATCGTCTCCGGGCAGCCATCACACGGACATAGGCGTTTTCACCAGCGTGCCATTACGGATGGACGCGAAAGTGCTACGTATGGAGGCTTGCATGATGCGTCTTTCGCAACCAGTGGGGGTCATGGCAGCGATGGATTAGTGACCAGGTTGCAGGCGCTTACAATAGGCACGGGTACCATGGATGGCCAGTCATCGATGATGAGGAGTTCGCGCCAAGGTCCGAGTTTGGGCGGAGTGCAATCGGGACGATCGTTCGCAGCGATCACTGCTCCAGGCGGAGCGAGCATGAGGGCAGACATCGGTGGCAACATGGGCAGCTACAATGCTGGCGGGACCGCGAACTTCCAGCAGCCCTCGAGAAAGTCGCACAAAGACTCGATGATGGCATCGTCCCGCCAGGGACCTAGTTTAGGCAATGTGGCAGCTGGAACCATGACGATGGCGTCGGATGGGTCAATGATGCGGTCGAGTCGTCAGGGACCGAGTGTAGGTATTGGGGATTCATTCAGAGGGTTGAGTCAGCGCGGATCTGGACTCGGAAACATGAGCACGGGTTCTACTATGCCGGGACGCCGCCGACGATTCTAGCAATTAGAGATACACCGGAACCGGGAGGAATTATCTCTAATCTGAAGGGAAGAGAGTCTAAGCGGTGGGAAAATTTGTTGATTGGGACTTTATAGATTGAATGCCGGTAGTAGCTGAGCAAGCCCATATGAACCTTGTCTAAGGATATAATGTGTACAGATACATCGTTACGTTGAGATCAATGCTTGATAGGGAATTGATCTCGGATCTGCCATAACCTGAACATCATTATGCTTGCCACTAGGTACGCAAGCCCTGCGTAGATCTGCGGATAAAGATACTCGCGATCGCTGTCTGGTCTTCTAATTTTCAAGGCTATGACTTCGGAGAAAGTAGTCGGCAGCGTGATGATGGCCCAACACAGCGATAAAAGTGACGGAAGGTGTTTCAGTCCCACTACTTCGGCACATAAGGGACTGATAGTCTGAGTAAAGGGTTAGTATCATTATTGGTCGCTGGAAAGGTGGTTAAGCCGACTCACTCCCCAGAACAATCCAATCGTTGCTCCTGACAAGACAGCAAAGACGAGTAACAGTGGCCAATTCTGTGCTGGGATCCAGAGTGCGAAGACGAATACGGCATTAGCCGTAGTGATATAACCTGCAACCTTTATCCGGCCATACCTATCACTCATGATCCCAATCAAAGGTCTGCCGATGAGAGTTCCTCCGTTGAGAGCGGCTGTTGTGGTTGCCGCTTGCGAAGCCGAGAGTCCAATTGAACGCGCAAAGTCCGAGAGCGAATATAAAATGGTAACATAACCAAGCAGGGAAAAGAAGCCCCATGCTAGGAGGCATATCACACCTTGACTTCTGAATAAACGGAAATCGAAGCCTCGAAGGGATGGTTTAATGGCCTTGTTGCGGCTCCGCAGAAAGATGCAAGCAGCTAAGTTACAAGCTCCTGAGACAATACCAGTGATTCGTAAAGCCCATGCAAGAGAGACGTGCTCGATGCTAGCTCGAACAGCAAATGAGAATATAACACCGCCTATGCCAGAGCCCGCACTTGTGATGCCGTTAGCCAGGCTCCTTTTCCTGGCAAACCATTGGCTGCTGATAGGATTCGACGGAATCCAAATGAAGCCGATGCCTAAACCAAATAGGAGACCTTGTGAAAGGTAAAGCTGCCAGATACGTGTCGCGAAGGATGCCGCGACGAAACCAGCAGTCTGGAATGCGATGCCTAACAGCATGGGTGGGTGTATTCCCCAAAGGCGGACTGCTATAGTGGCAGGAGTCGAGGACAGCATGGCAGCTCCGAATACGAGGCCGCCAATAAAGGCGTAGTCCAAAGCAGTGGCTTCAGGGAAGACATTGTTGGAGAGGTAATAGGCAAGGTAGACTCCATATGACTGGCTCGATTAGAACAATAGCAGGACTCTTGAGAACACTCACGGCTGCAACCCCCCATGTAAACGAGTTCACTGTAGCTACGCAAGCTACGCAGACCCATCCGTAACCGCCATCGGGGATATGAATGTCTTCAACAGCCTCTGTGGTAGCAGTCCTCGAACGTTCAACGTCACCAATGGGTTCTGCTTTTGGATTCATGTTTAACTACTACTCAAAGAAAATATGTGATTGGGCGATACCTGTCTCTACAGTAGTGCTCACAGACGGTTTTAGACGTCGACGAAAGAATGGCGCTTAAAGTTAATAATGAATGTTAGATAGAGAGAGCGCGTTTGGGGGCATAGAATACGTGAAGACTGCGAATGACTCAAGGCATCTGAAAAATTCTGCTGGATACCACCGACTATACTGTATACCGTAACGGGTATATATTAGCAGCCGTCGACGATCCGTTGCTTGCAAACAGGGCAGTGAATCTCCAGATCCACCTGACAGCTGATGTAAGAACCCGATAAGATTCTTTGTAGCATGGCAGACGAATTGCCATTTTCCCCCTCTCACTTGGGTTACATTTCTTCAGGATGTCCCCACATCAATCACAGGCCGACGAGCACAGGGACCCGGTAAGCATTCGCGGGTCATGATGCCGAGATCTGCCACTAGCTGGTAGGGCAGTCTTTTTGAAACGAATGGCAGCTCGCGGGGCGTTCATGCTGGTCAGCTTTGATGGAGAAGACATAGGAAGCAGACTTTTGTTGTTGTTGTCTTTGTGTTGACAGCACACTTCCACTGAGTCATGGAAAGACAATGGAAATGGAACGGCAACAAACTGACTGCGTCGTCAAGCGAGGCTAAGACTTTTACGTCATCAAAGCTTGGCAGGCGCGTCACCCGGCGCGTTCCCAAACGCGCTTCGACTACTGAAAAATGTACAGGCCAGCATCATAAAGCTGCATCTTCTTGGTCCAAGAAGACGAAAAATATGGCGTTCAAGAGAGCGTCAAAGCGTGCTGCATCGGAGGCTTCAGACTCACCTGAGCCGAAGACGAAGAAGGCGAAGGGCAGTGCGAAAGCTGGACCTCATGGTTCGAAGCTGGATAGCAAGGGCGAGCCTTATTTCGAGGTGTGCCCAATCCCATATCCTTACATTCCGATGTATTCTGACGTTGGCATCAGCTGGCAAAAATGCGTCGTGTCACAGTGTCAGAGTTTAAAGGCAAGGCGCTAGTGAACATCCGTGAATACTGGGAGAAGGATGGTGATCTACTTCCTGGCAAAAAGGTAGGAATAATCCATTTCTCTGTTATGCCGGAGCTGACTTCGATCAGGGTATCAGTCTGACCATCGAACAATACACGGCACTATTAGAAAGTATCCCAGGCATTGAAGCACTTTTGAAGAAGCAAGGGGAGGACGTCCCCAGAGTCTCGTACGATGAACCTGCTACTTCCAAGGCAGATGATGCGGAGGACGAGAAGGACAAGGAAGAAAGCCCTAAGCCAAGCAAGAGCAACATTGAAGCTACGAGTGATGAGGATGAGGGGTGATCGACAATGTCCTCATACATATATCAACTTCTTGACCAAGATGTGAGTTCAACGAGACTCACTGCGATCTGAAACGGCCTGGATATGGTAAACATGGCGTTAGGCGAACGGCCGAATCACGAACACGGCTACTTTTTTGGCGTTGCTCAATTATGTGTAAGTCATGCGGTGACCTGATACACCGGATGTAAACACCTCCTTGTATGTACAAGTACAAGTTTGTCTACTTCTTACACTGTCAAATATCTCAATGTAAGACTTATCTATTGCCTATGTCCAGTTGATAAGTTCAGGTCTGCCATAGCCATATTTGGGGCACCCAAAACTTACTCCACAATGTGATCCAGCGCCCTCGCCTTACGAACATCCAGACAGTCAATCGTGAGCTCATCCTTCGACAGCTTACTCGTAGCCAATATCACGTATCCCACGTCCAAAGTCTGCGCCCGAAATCTCTCGATATCAATCGCGCCGTCTACAAACGCAGGTGTTCAGGCATCTGCGGCCCCCTAATCACCGCTGTCGTGGGCACCAAGAACATGTTAAAGAACGTGCCAAATCCGCTCAACCACTAACCGCAGCGTCTGTCATACCCACCAGCAAATCGATCAGTCCAACCTTCCATCCACAGCAGCAACTCGGTCTTTCGAAACAGTACGTCAACTTTCAGCCAGGCTCGTCGGTGTCTATATCAGACTGTTTCACTAGCAGATACATATTCTCCTGGCGCAAGCTGCACACGTCCCGAAGTAAACGCAAGCGCCAGCGTCTTACTCTGCCGCCGTTCGATCAGGAGAAAGCTGAAATGCTCAGACGGCGCAAGCATGCGCCACAAGTCCCGTCCTCCTGCACCCACGTACTCCTATGTACGTGCGGGTTCAACACGATTGGCTCATTACTCAAGCCCAGCAGCATCACCACAGCCAGTCTTGTACGCAAACGTCATGCCCACGTGAGCAGTGGGCGATGTTTTACCCTTACTATCGATGGTGGTGAGGTTAGTGCTTGGAGAGCACGTGGTATATAGTATCTCTAGGGTTAGAAGCGCCATTCACAAGGTTGGTCTCGGTGACAGTGTCTGTGTTCCGGCACGCTCGCTGTGATGACCATTAGGGTTGAGAATGGCAAGGGGCACCCTATTTCTCGAGCGTCTCGCCATCGTGATAATGTTATTTTGTGATGTCAGTGTAGGTGAGGGCTGGATCAGGAGCTCGTCGATGTCGGCGAAGGTCTTGCTTAAAGTTTCTCTCATATTTCGAGTATCGGTTTTGCTGTAGTGATACCCTTGATACAGGCAGCGAGTATTCGCAGTGTAATCGTATCCGAGTCTCTTGGTTTAATAACTTATTCTCATATTCTTTGTTTAAGTTATGTTCTGGAACACGCAATGAATACCATCGTGAATGTTCGTTCAGACCACCTCCCGGTGCTGTCTGCTCGCACCGTTTGCCAACATACTCGCCGCCCCCTGCTCAATCACCTGCGTCTTAGTCAAATGTCTCTGCAACCCCTCCTCACCCTCCTCATGCAGCGCATGTCCCTTGCCAATCTTCTGCAGACTGTCTCTCATCAACAGCTCATAATAGGCCGTGGCAAATAACGTCGCAGGCACATTGACCATTATCGCGATCCAGCTGTAATTGTAGTAGCTGAAAGCCTCCCCGCCATAGAAGATAGCCGCCACAATCCGCGTTCCGAGGTCACGCGCCAAGTTCGTCGAAATGGAGATGTCTGCAAACCCCCATACCATAACGGCGTAGACAAGTCCGATGGCGAATGGTGCGGATGCGGGCGATACGAATGGATTTGCAGGATCCAGACAGGCCCATATAACAATGCCAATGAACGAGTCGACAAAGAATTCAATCAGGAATAAGTAGCCTAGGTTTGTTTGTCCCTCGCCTGGGAATGTACATAGCACACTCGCTGGTCCACCGTTGAACACGGTGCCCTTCCCCTCGGCGATTGTCTGTGCCGCGAATTCCGACAATTGGACGTGGTACTGACCCATGACAAGCAGACCGGCGATGAAGGAGCCGAAGATCTGGGAGAAGATATAGTAGGGCACTTTCTTCCAAGGGAAACCTTGCCAGACAGCGAAGCAGATGGTGATGGCTGGATTGAAGTGACCGCCAGAAGTCGAGGCGCATGTTATGATGGCGAAAGCAATGCCCAGAGCAAAAGCCCAGCCAACTTGAAAGATTGATCCGAAGGCTGGATTGGCTTCGTTGAGGGTGAAGGCCGCGGTTGCGGCAATTCCAGGATAGACTGGCGGTATATCAGTATGTTATCATGAGCATATTATGAGGGTAGCTACCATAGAAGAAGACACCGGTGGCTTCAGCCATGCATTCTCGCAGCCATCTTGGACGTCGATGCTCAAAGTCTAGTTTGCGTTGCGATACTGGCCTGCGTTCTACAACTTGTCTGTCGTAATGTCTCTGTATGGCATCGGTAGCACCAATCTCGAGCTCATGCGTCTTCAACCTATCCAGACTTGCATCGTAGCCATTTGCCATCGCTCTAGAAGCTGAAGAAGTAGCAGTTGAATGCAGAAGGGCAAGCGCAGAAATTGATAATCAACAGGTTCACCGCGGGATTCGTGCCGTACAAGTACTCTAGCCAATCCTTCAGCGCTGGTCGGTTCGCTGCGGAGACAGGACAAACCCCGTGGGGAAGACAATGCGAATCAGACATGAGGTCATTTTCACGGCCCCGATGGCACAACGTGGTTAATCGGCATACGCATGGAGCAGTAAAGCGGATCCTATCACAACGATGCCGGGGTCGTCAGCGTGGTGGAGGCGAAGAAGCTAGCATTGAGTCGGTTCCGACGGCTGTTGTCTTTGTAATGGTCTCAGCCGTCCATCGGCTGTGTCCCTTCATTACCGGTGCCGTTATGGGAAGGACAGAGATGTATGAATACTCTTCCTGACGACTATAGAATAACAAAAGCTCCTCTACAATCCGACAGCTGTGGCATGGTAAAGCTTGGAAGCAGTTCCTGTCGCATGGTGATGTCTTGGAAAGCTTGATTCAGGACAAGCTAGCAATGACCCCTGGAAGATAGGAGTGTCGATAAAATGACTAGGGCACGCGATGCGGTTTGACGGAATTGCCGTTATATGCGGTGTGTGGCTTGCGAGCGGCAACGGGAATCGGACGATTTAGAGTGCTTAACAAGTCTGAAAAGATGAATGGAGATGGAAAACGTTGGCCGGCGCTGTCAAAAACGACTGTTGTGGGGCGGCAGACGTTACCCCACGGGGACGCTCCGACAAACTGACTCGTGCTGACTTGTGCTTTATCGTCAGTCTTCTAACTCATTTACTCTCTCTCTCTCTCACTCTCTCTTTCTCGCATCATTGAGACATATCATATGATCCAGATCAAGGTGTCAATCAAGTGAATATCTGATCGGCGCACGGTGCGTGATCAGTGTGCACACAGGTGAGATGCGATAGCCTGCGAATATGATACTCGTGACGTCGTAAAATCGATGTAGCATGTTTATTACATGGGAAAAGGATACCACACAACACTCTATCCGCCTCGAAACTAGTGTTATTAGGGACATTCAATGATCGTTCAAAATGAGTATTATTCACTGCCCGACAAGCACCGCTCTGTTACATATACGAGATTTTGCTTCTTACAATATTATCCCCATTCCAAACATCTCTTCTACAAATCGCACATATCATCCATCGCAGAATCATAATGTCTCCAATGAATACTGTCAGTCATGTTCCATCCAGCACTGAGGCAGCAGCTTCTTCGTTACTGGCCTCACTTCAATCCATACATGACAGCCCGTTCTCTACGTCCATACCCTCGGACGTCCCATCTCGTCCAAAACCGCACCGCAACCTCACCACTCTCAGCCAGATAGCCCGTCAACATGCCGCCCATGCCCTCTCTGCAGACGCACAGCGAAAGACATCAATCATGCAATGGATGCTTCAGGGTGCAGAGTACGGAAAGAACATAGAGGATATTACGGTACGTGAATCGCTCTTTACCTTTCTAATAGTGTTACTATGGAAGGACTGGGATGTGCACGTCGTATACTGGTGAGGATTCTGCAGTGAATGCTATGCACGAACAATATCGCAGAAGTGTGTGAAACAGATTAGCTGATAGCTTGCAGAGAGCTAAGAGGGCCGTCACAAGGGCTGAGCAAGCGTGTATAGACGAGAAGAGCGTGAAATGGAGTGAGCTAATAGCGATATTAGCGGGTCGCGAGATGAGTTTAAATGGAGGCGAAGATGAAAGAGGGGAGGATGATGAGAGACTTGTTGAGGTGATGGTTAGGGGCGAACGGAGCCCGAGAATAATCAAGTTTTTTGGTGGTGGGAAGGAGAAGAAGGGTGATTGGAAGGTTTGATTATCCGATGTACTTGGTAAGTACAGAAGCAAGAGCAAGGGCTCCAATATGCGGGCTTACTAGTGTATACTATCCAAATTTTGCACTTCGAAACATCAAGTGTAAGAGAGACGGTAAGAAGATTAGGGATTGTGTTCTATAAGGGTCACATCTACTAGAGATTTGATGGTAAGAATTAGATCATGTTTCTCTACTTCGTAATTTCACCTAGTCGAAAGTTTGAAATATAATTCTCACACGATGTTTGTTTGTTTGTTTCGTGGGGTTTGCACTATCTATTCGCACGCACAAGTCAATAACAAGTCAGCAATAAGAGCGTGTCATACTTCCATGAAACCTGTCTACTTCTCACATCGGTCCCTACGGAATTCCAATGTCACACTCAATATCGCGGAATACGGCGACGAGTAGAAACCCTACATAAAAGTCATATAAGTGGGCTAGTAATCTGTCGGCAGGATATTGCAGATGGTTAGACGGGCAGCATATATTTCGCCTGTCGTCGTGGGTTGTATATGGCAGGCACCGGGTATGGCATGCAATGAGGGAATGCATAAAACGAGTAATGAGCCTATGAAAAGGGCAAATTTCATGTGTACATGTATTGTGCGTAGCACGAAGTTTACATGAATCTTGATTGAAATGGGCCAGCTGAGAGTGTTCTCTGTTCGTGTAAGTACAGCAGATATATTTAATCTTGGATATGAGAAGAAGAGGACAAGTGTGAAATGTGAACGGAGAAACAGTTAGGAACATCGAAACTGCTGTGTCTAGGGCTGACAATCTGAACAGGGCAGCTTAAGCTGATCGTCGTATGGAATGTTTCGTCACCGTTATCACGAAGTAGTCAATAGTTGAAGCTTGGTTGGAAGTCCCAGTGATACCATGTTCTAATCGTCCGCATCTTGCATGCCACATCTCATCACCAACCTTTACTCCTTCACCCCCTTACTCGCCGGCATCCCGGTCACAACTCCAGGCGTATACTTTGCCTTACCACTCTCACTCGTCGTGGTCTTCTTCGTCGACCCTCCCGCGTTACCCCTTTTCACACTCGAACCAGTCCCCTTTGGCATTCCCGTAACCACCCCCGGTGTATACTTCGCACCACTACCATCCTCCGTTGTCTTCTTCACCCCTGCCCCTGTGATCTTCTTCTGCGCGGTACCACCTGTCCCCGTCACAACACCTGGCGTATACTTCGACCCGGCCGTCGTCGCAGACGCAGACCGCGAACGCACCACCGATCCCTTGGTGTCAGTCACCCTTGGCTTCGCAGAGCTAGCAATAGACCTTTTCGTCGGCACAGTCCCGGTATAAGGCATATTAGCAGCCGCAGCACCCTTCCCATTTGGCGCCACAGGAGTGGAATGAGCCCGTTTGACCGCCACTGGCCTCTTCGTTGTTGAAGACGCGCCTGTGGCGATGGTCTTTCTAGGCCTCGAACCTGCTGGTTTGGATGCTGAGCCGGTGCCTTTGATTGCGTTGCCCCAGGTGTCGAATTTAGTTTCCACGGCTGGGAGAATCTATGTGAGCCAGCAGGCGTGGGTGGAAAGGCTAGGGAAGGCTGAGAGGAGAACTGGGGAAGTCGTACCTCGACCGTATGCAGCACCGCCGGACTCAATGTAGTCGCCTGCTTTATTCAATATATCTCCGGCGTAGCCACCGGCGGTGCGCATGCCGCTGTCGACGAAGCCGGCGACGCTGGACTGGATGATATTGGAGACGAAGTTCATGCTTGGCGGAATGTGGAGGTGACGGTGTTGGGGGACATTGACTGTATAGAAACACACTGTCGACCTTGACGATTGATGTTCCTGTTACAGAAGTCGAATGTTGCTACGGATCTTGGATGCCCTGTTTACATCCCTGTCAATGACATCGCTTATACGGGATGAGACATCACGTGTGTGTGCCACAAGCGGCATTGTCTTAGCATTCATACTCCTGCCTCTTCAAAATTGGACTTGATCATTCATTGTTGAGACTATACAGCCCGCCATGCCGATGCTCCCACCACTTTTTATCCTATGGACAAATACAGTAAAATCAGAACATCGACCGAGTAACCCAACATGCCACGAGATGTGATCCTCATTCCTGCATGGTGAGCGTATTAATGCAACGTGAAACTCTATGCAGACCGCACATGCAAGTCGGATATCTCAGTGTGAAAAAGACGACCAGACAAAGAAATATCGTACCGGAAGTGGAAATGATATATGAAACGGACGCACAGAAATGACGAAAACTCGCATGGCTACCGTCTGGAAACTATCGAGTACTGGACAGCCTGCGAGCTTTTCGCCATAGGAGAGGAGTCGTTTTTGTTTTGTTTTACACCCAAGCTGGATGGTCGAATCAACGCCTGGTCTGGGGAAATGTATGAAATGCTGCACCTGTATAAACAAAAGCTCCAAAGACGAATTGAGCTTAGTTGATGGAGATCAATTTGATGTCGAAGACGAGGTTAGAGTTAGCGGGAATACCAGGAAGTGACTTATTTCCATAGGCCAATTTGGACGGAATGGTGAGGCGTCGCTCGGCACCGACAGTCATGCCATCGACGCCGATTTCCCATCCTGTGATAACTTCACCCTTGCCAAGGACGAAGGTGAACGGCTTGCCCTTTTTGTTCGCTGAACATAGGATCAGCACAAAGGCCACAGTTGGAATTGGAGCAAACTTACAATCGAAGACTTTGCCATCTTTCTCGAGCTTTCCGATGTACCTCATGCCGATCTTGTCGCCTTTCTTAGCCGCAGGGCCTTTGCCCAGCTTTTTGTCGTCAATCTTTACCCCACGAACATTCTTTACGCCGAGGGCCTGCTTCGGTTTGGCATCCTCCTTTTCTCCAGCTTTGGGGAGTGGGGAACCGGTAGGTCCTTGCTCAAGGTTCTTCGCGAATTGAACCTTTTTGTCGGACTTGGCGGATTGGGGAGTGCCATTGGTGCCATTGACTTCCTTCTTGTCAGATTTCGATGTAGTCCCGTTGGCCTCTTTTTTGGCAACCTCATCAGCACCAGCAACAGCCAAGCCTTGGTTGTTCTTCAGCTTCTTGAGCTGCTTCTTGCTCAACTTCTCACCAGAAGCAGCCTCGCCAGACTTCATTGATTTTGCAATGAGATCGTCAAGGGTAGAAGCATCCTCCTCCGAGTCTTCGGCAGCGCGCTTATTCTTGCCCTTCTTGTCCTTTTTCTCAGCCTTAACAAGCTTTGGGGCCTCCTCTTCCTCACTTTCAACTTCAGTGACGCGGGGATCAGCAATGTCGTCGAGCTCATCAGATTCCTCATCATAATCATCTGAATCCTCATCCATACCTCCCAAACCTCCGTAGAGATCCATCTCATCGTCATCTTCATAGTCCTCATCATCAGACTCATCTTTGACATCAGCAATGTAATTACCGGTCAAGAACACGCTGTGCGTGCCAATGACCTTGAAGTAAACCTGCTCATTTTCGCTGACGGTGATGTCAATTGGTTGTTGATAGTGCTGCGTATGTTAGCGTATAGCCATGAGGATTACAGAGACAGTCTAACCTGCGTGGTGTCAAGAGTACAGATCACATGCTCCTCCAATTCACCATCCTCACTGTCTGCCTCATCGGAGTCGATTTCCTCGTCGTCGTCTTCATCGGACGCTTTGCCTTTGCCTTTGTTTTTCTTGATACCGTTGACACCGTTGGACATGTCATCAACGTCCATATCGTCATCACCAATGAGCGCTTCAAGGATCTGCTTGACAGCAGCGTCTTTTCGAGCTTTCTTGGTTTTTGCCGGATCGCTTGGGCCGCCATTTACTTCGTCGTCACTTTCATCATCCTCGGAGTCTTCTTCAGAGTCCTCGTCGGACCCGCCGAGAGCAGGTCTGAGACGAGCTTCCAGAGCAGCGATATCGTCGGAGTCGTAATCGTCCTCGTCGTCTTCGCTTTCACTCAGCTCAGCACTTATGACCTTGATGATCTTCAGAGTCGCGCGAGGGACGGTCTGATCGGCTGGAGCCAGGTCGAGCTGTGCGGGGGCACTAGGGTCAATGGCCGCCATTGAGATGCGTATCTGCATATGTTTAGTTTCTTATTCAGTCTGAAAATTTGCGCACAAGTAATATTAAAAGGCAGAGAATGATTAGACAGTACATACAGATGCAGGAAGGTCTTCGAAGCCCGCTGGGATGGGCATATCGCCAGGCGGGACCTCAAGGGCGTAAACGCGCACAGGTTGCTGAACCATGGCGTCGGAGTACTTCGATTTAGGAATATGGGTTGAGTCCCAAGAGAAAGGCTCTCTTCTGTGAAGAAAGGATGCTATGTGAAGTAGGTAGCGACAGCAGTAAAGAGAGCAGTCAAAATGTCTGTATGAATGCGTTGCGGGTTTGGAGCGGGAGCAACGAGCACGAGAGAAGAAAAATGAGAGCTATGGACATGGAACTTTTGAAGCGGGCGATATTTTTTTGCCTGCCCTGCTCACCGCCTACGATTACCGGGGATCGCGGGCTGCTAGGCCTAATCACGTCTAGCCCTTCCATCGCATCCATTTGATCCTCGTCTGTTCCATTGGAATAGCTGCACCTGTACGTGGCCCCCTTGATGTTGGTGATGCGATTGACGACATTGACTAAAGGGCTTCAAGAATATCTTCTCGTGGCGATAAGTCTGCATCAATCAATATCCATGAGTTTTATATAAATGTGTGCAATCCTTTATGTTCTCTCGCTTACTTGGCTCGTGCACGACTCATTTAGGTCGCGGGCGCGTTCCCACTTTGCAGCGCGTCATCCTGGTATCCATCTCATCTGCGTCTGCAACATTGACCATACACACCGACAGCTCCATGAGGTCGCATATAGTCTTGCCAAAGCTATGAGGCCACCTTGCCGTCTACTTCGAGATGGGCTCGAAGTTAGAAAGCAATTCCACAGCAGTGCGCAAGCGCATCGAAAGCCGTAGGTATTGCCCAGAGGCCAAAACCTGTACGCTCACCACCTCATAGATACATTTGACAATGAGGAAGGAGAGGAATATGAGCCATCCAAGTTTGGAGGCTTCCCTGAATACTTTCGGCGCAAGAAGATAAAGCTCCAGAACCTTGATGCCGAACTACGCGCCAAGTCCGCTGACAAGCCCGCTGTATTCCGTGGTGTCGTTGCGAACGTCAATGGGTACACTCAGCCATCCTTGAATGACTTACATAGGATGATAGTCGAACATGGTGGTGGTTTCATGCAGTACTTGACCGGCAAGACGGCGGTGACCCATATAATTGCGAGTAGTCTTACGCCTAAGAAGGCTGTAGAATTCAAGAAATACCGGATAGTGAAGCCTGCATGGGTAGTTGATAGTATCGCTGCTGGAAAGCTGCTGCCATGGGACGCCTATCGTGTTGTGGACGAAGGTGTCGGGCAGAAGATTCTCGGGTTCGACAGTGGCAAGATTGTCAGCCAGACAAGCAAACAGTCCAAAGGATACAGGGACCAGTCAGATACCAGCTGGTACACAAGCCAACTGAAGCAGTCGGCGTCCACCCCTAGCTCAAGCAGACCGAAGTTTCGGTCACAGAGGCCTCCGACACCCGTTTCCGACGATATTGATGGCGAGGAGCAATCCGATCCTGACGACGATGTGAAATTGAGGGAGGCTGTCAACTACGATGTGCCTGAAGGTTTCTTTGACGGTGCCACCCCGAATACCCCCCCGAAGACCAGTCCTGTAGAAGAAACCCCCCAGAGAGAACTGATTCCCGAAGTGGATAAAAGTACGGAGAGCAGGACTCCTGGTGAGAAAGTACGAACACCCAGTATAAGGGCCCACAAGAGATCTAGAAGCCCCTCGGCAGATGCTGCGGCTAAAAGACCAAGATGGACTTCAGAACAGAGTGGCGCTCTTCTTGATTCTCCCTCGAAACGGAGTCACTTGACCGCCGAAGAACATAACGCCATCTTACTAGCGGATCCCAAGGTCCGGAAATCATCTGTTATCAATCCAGAATTCCTCGAGCAGTACTACCGCGAGTCACGCCTGCATCATCTATCTACGTGGAAAGCTGACCTCAAGTCTCAGCTACAGACGCTTGCGGCGGAAAAGACATCATCCCAGAGAGTTCGCCAGAAGCGAGCCCCCGGTGCTAGAAGGTATATACTACACGTCGACTTCGACAGTTTCTTTGCAGCCGTCTCTCTCAAAAAGCATCCAGAGTACAAAGAAAAGCCTGCTGTGGTTGCACATGGCAATGGAACGGGATCTGAAATTGCTAGCTGTAATTATCCAGCTCGCAAATACGGAATCAAGAATGGCATGTGGATGAAGCGTGCGTTAGAGCTATTCCCAGACCTAAAGGTTTTACCATACGACTTTCCCGCCTACGAAGAAGCAAGTAGATCATTCTATCAGTCAATCATGAACTGCAGTCCGGAAGCAGTAGTTCAAAGCGTAAGCATAGACGAAGCATTAGTCGATGTCTCTAACAGCTGCAATGCAGCTGGAGGAGGCAATGGGGTCCATCCAAGTAAAGGTGCCCTATATCGTGAACAAGAGCAAGCTAATGAAATTGCGACCCGACTACGTGACGAAGTTCTCGCAAAGACTGGTTGCAATGTTTCAGTTGGCATTGGAGCCAACATTCTACTTGCCAAAGTCGCTCTTCGCAAGGCTAAGCCCGCAGGCCAGTATCAAATCAAGCCCGATGAGATGCTGGATTTTGTAGGGGCACTCCAGGTACAAGACCTGCCAGGTGTTGCTTGGAGTATTGGAGGAAAGCTCGAGGAGATAGGGATCAAATTTGTGTCTGATATCCGTCAAGTTACGAAAGAAAAGCTGGTCAACGCTTTGGGACCCAAGACTGGTGAG
The DNA here is from genome assembly GCF_010093815.1 of Pseudovirgaria hyperparasitica. Taxonomy (NCBI): domain Eukaryota; kingdom Fungi; phylum Ascomycota; class Dothideomycetes; order Acrospermales; family Acrospermaceae; genus Pseudovirgaria; species Pseudovirgaria hyperparasitica. The sequence continues at coordinate 218,122 of NW_022985567.1, forward strand.
AAGCTGTGGGATTACTCTCGAGGCATCGATCGATCCGAAGTTGGTGACGTGGTGGTGCGTAAGTCTGTGTCTGCTGAGGTCAACTGGGGAGTACGCTTCGAGAACCAAGAGCAGACCGATGAATTCATTGAGAATCTCTGCGGGGAGCTGAACAAACGACTGCTCAAAGAGAGAGTCAAAGGCCGACAATTCACCATGAAGATCATGCGTCGCGCAGCAGATGCTCCTCTCGATCCACCTAAACATCTCGGCCATGGGAAGTGTGATACGTACAACAAGAGCATCGCATTAGGTGTTGCGACCAACGCGAAAGAAGTCTTGACTAAGGAAGCGCTGTCCATATTAAAAAGCTTCAATATCTCCCCTGGTGAGCTCCGAGGGATAGGGGTTCAAATGACAAAGTTGGAGCCACTGAGAGCCAATCTCGATGGGAAAATCGAGACCAGCCAACGTAGGCTCCAATTCAAGACTCATAATGCTGTTGGAAGGCCACTGCAAGAGTCTGTATCCGACGAACCGGATGCAGCAGACGATTCCATTCAAGACGACGTCGTCACCCCAAAGAAGCCAAAAGCTCCGCCTAAACAGATCAATTACGGCCCTGCTGACCTTCACCAAAGCACACCTCGAAAGAAACCACTTAACACGCTCGGAACGCAATTTATTCTGCCCAGCCAGGTTGACCCTACCGTGCTTGAGGAATTGCCTTCAGACATACGGGCTAAACTTGCTAGGCACGTCCGTCAAGCATCTCCTTCGCCAGCGGCGAGGCCCAGACCTCCAGCATCAACAGTCCTCCCTAGTGAGTCACAACTCGACCCTGAAGCTCTCTCTGCCCTCCCAGACGACCTTCGGGCAGAAGTGCTTGCACACTACGCCCAGGATCTCGAGAAGTTGCACACAGGCGAACATGCCGGTCTTCCCCAGTCACCACAAAAAACTCGTATCTTCGCACCTCCAAAGAAACCTGTCGTTCCCGTAAAGCGTGGCCGTGGCCGTCCTCCGAAATACGCCATCGCACCCACCTCTGCCGCTACAAGCAATGCGACTTCATCTACTTCATCAACCCTCACCCAAGCCAACTTCATCACATCCCGCCCGACTTCCCGTAACACGGATGCTCTGCAACAAGTCAACGCTGCTGACGTTGATGTCGAGTTCCTGGCCGCACTTCCTGCATCCATCCGCGCCGAAGTCCTTGCGCAGCAACGGCTCTCCCGACTTAATAATAAGTCAGCTCTCACTCTCCCTCGCAAAGCTCCTCCAAGGCCGAAAGCTCCCGTCACTCTACTTCCCTCTCAGCGTACGTTAGTATTACCACCAAGGAAACCACGGCCAACATTCACGACGCAGAAGTTCACATCAATCGAAAACCTGCGTACAGCAATATCCTCATGGTGGGATACGTTTAGCGATGAAGGTCCATATGACGAGGATGTCGGTGCGCTAGGGAAATACCTCTCTGCCGTCGTTCGTGATGAGATGGACATGCACAAGGCAATGAAAGTAGTACAGTGGCTGGCCTGGGTTGTGAGTGAGGGATACGAGCAAGACGAAGGGACAGTTGAAGACAGCGACGGATTTGCTGGACTGACGGCCAGCCAAGAAAAGGGGAAGCTCAAGTGGGAAGGTGCTGTAGAGACTGTCAAGGTCGTCGTGCGGAAAGCAGTAAAGGAACGTGGGCTGGGGGAGATAGACTTTTAATCAGGAGTTTTTGTATCAATTATCGGCGTTGGGAGATGGAATTGTGGATCTGATACCAAGGAGGCACGACATATGGAAACGGAGATTATGTTTATGTTCCAGACTTCAGTCCCACCGTGTCGTGTGTCGATAACACCGGAATATATTTCAAAACTGTGGCGGTGTCTTAGCTGTGGTGTGGCTAGTAACACTCACATTTCGGAGCAAACCGCGCAACACAGGCTCGTAAATAATACTCGTGACGGGAACGCGCCGGTAAGAACAATGCTCAATTGCGTAATCTCGTCCATCGCGTCTTTTGACTTCAGACTGCAAGTAGATGAATACCAGACTGTTTCGTTCTGACAATTGCGAACTCGCAAGACAGCCCTCCCATGTCCGACTTCAAACAAAGAGGCTGTGCCGTCCATGCATCCCATACCGAAGTGGAGACCTCAAACACCCACCTCCGGTCTAGCCCGCTGTCTTCAACATCACCACATCTGTACCTGTACCTAGCTATATACCCATAACTCCCGCTCGCGACGTTGTTCGAACCCCTCGGATCGACTACTATCCCTGATCGTCCGAGTCTGATGTTTTCACCACTACAAGCCTGACACCTGCCATGCAGCCGCCCTGAGTCGTGAAGAACACGCTCCACGTCGCTGTCCGAGGCAAGCTGCTTTGCGATACTGCACGCTTCACTACCATTCCTCCGTCAAGAGCCTTGCGCGCATAATACCGAGACCATAAACCGTGATGACAAGGAAAGAGAATGTTGGCAGGCATGGTTCTACGGAAAGCTCCGGAGCTGATAGCTGGCGCTCGTCCGACACTATCAGAGGGTCACCGGCAGGACGTGCGAGAAACGCGCCGGTAAGATCGAGGCCTGGGAAGGAAAAAGAGTACGTGCTGTTTGATTTCCATTCTGTTTGAGCATCCGCTGGTTCTTGCTGTCGTGTCTAGCGGCGATCTCATGGTTTGAAGCCGTGAGCCTCGAGAGATTGATGACTGAAAGAGTATCTGAGAGCGCTGTAAACGCGCGGTTATAGTACAGACCACAGTTGTGGAGGGATCCTTTGTAGCCAGCTCTTCTGATAGCGTCCATGTGGTCTCCGCACGAGTCTCGCGCGTCGAATGATCAATTACGCCCGTCTTCGCACTCGGATGGCGCATTGTATGAGCGCACAATGCTGACATCTTAAGCAGAGCTGATATCGACGCTGATATTTCTCCTGGAACCAGGCCACGAGTGCCTGCGCAGAGTTCTAGATCAAAGATCGCCCCGTGGGAGACCTCTGGAAAGACGTCAGAATTCAACAACTACAGGAAAGAGCTGGCAGTATTAGATGCGCCGAACAGTAATCCAGCGCCGAACTCACGCCAAAGGGTACATAATGCGAACTCGGATTTTCCACCTTGGGCTACTGGACTTGGTGGTACACCGAACGTTTCCAGTGTCTTCGGGAGCATTGGAAGCTTCTACAATGATTCGAACGAGGACCTGACCCAGCTCTCACCTGGACTTCGCCCTGGCAGTAGTAAAGATGAGGTGGTTTATCCTGGTGATGATCGCCGGCCGTCCATCGCTAGCAACACCACTGTGAGCAGTCAAGGATCTAAATCGAGCATTGGCCGCGGGTTTCATAAAAAGCTGCAGGGTTTCTTCGGTGAAGAATTTCCAGTTATCGACTCCAGACAGAGCTCTGATACTAGCCTCGCCTACAATGCCTTTGCTGCTGCTGGAGCTGGCAATAATAGCGACAACTCGTCTCGAGTACGTCCCCGAAACAATTCAATGCGGACCGCTGTAGGGGAGGGCTTAAACAGCCGACCAGTATCACCTGCAAGCTCACGCCCACGTACACCTCTACCATCAAGCGAAGTTACCCCTTGGGAATATCAAGATCTCAAGGTAAGGAGCCATTGGGGAAGACGGTTGAGCGCACTATGCTGTTGTGCTTTCCTTGCGTTCCATTTTGATTGTCTCAACTGACGACTTGGGCAGGAACTCCCAGGCTCCATCAGCTTGTCACGCCCCTCAACGGAACATTCGAACTCCAAGTTCTCCAAATCGCACAAACTCCATCTACCTGGACACCGTCAAAGAGGGAGCAAGGAGGACAACAGAGCCGAATCTAACATCGGATACACATTACGACCGAGTCTCAGCAGAGAGGAGTCGAGCGGAAGCGCGCGCAAGCCAGATAGTCGACTTCATCAGCTCCCAGTGGCACTTAGCTCGGCTTTCAACTCTAGCACTACGCTCGGTCGACCTTCAAGTCCAACGCCCAGCGGATCAAGTGCGCTCAGCAAGGAGAATATGGCTCAGCGCTCCCCGGGTGGCAATGGCAACCACAAACGCTCTCTCATCGACCGATTAACGCGAAAGCACAAGGCCGATCGAGTCGTTGCGGATCCACTCAGTGACTTGTCCCCGTCCTCAACGTCTTTACATGCCCAACTGAGAGCCCCGAAGCTTCCGAAATCTGAGCCCACGGGAAACACGCGGAAACGGCCTGGCATAGAGCCCCCGCCAAGCATTCGTAGCAAAGAATCAATTCCGAAAAAAGAGCATGCCAGTAGGATACCTTTCAAGAGCTCGAAAAGAGGCCACCTAGCTGTCGAGCCATCAGCAAAGGATCCAAACGAAGCGCGGGCTTCAGCCGTTATGAACGAAGCTCTTTGGAATCTAGACACAGACTTGACACAAATGGAGGGTATCATCGGCAACCCCCTGCTTGGGCCCTTGACACCACCTGTGGGGGACGTATATACAGCCTTCCCAGGTGACGATGCGTACAAAGAACCCAAGGAATACGAGGCACCCCCTGCGATATGGGATGCTCCGGATTCCTGGGCAGTGAAGCGAGTCGGGGATGAGAACATGGGTAGGCTACGTGAGCTTGACGAGAACGGCGATATTCCTAAGGATGACAACGTCGGTCCACCATATTGCGTACGCATATTTCGAGTTGATTCGACTTTTGCTGTCCTTTCCGTGGGACTAAACACAACTGTTGCTGAAATCATAGCGATATTAGGCAAGAAGACTTTGCTGCAGGACGAATTGAACAATTACCAGATCGTTATGCGGAAACACGACACTTCGCGGCAACTGCAACCCCAGGAAAGACCTGTCGTAATACAGAGGCACCTCCTAGAACAGGCTGGCTACACCGACTCTGATCGTCTTGAAGATGTCGGTCGAGAGGACAACAGTTATCTCTGTCGTTTCACTTTTTTGCCGTCCAAGATGACTGGCTACTCGAGTCTCGAAAAGGATCCCGGCTTCAAGAATATGCAAAAGTTCAGTCATATCGATCTCCAAGGCCGAAATCTAGTCACTATTCCGATCACACTATATCAGAAAGCAACTGAAATCATTTCTCTGAACTTGTCCCGCAACCTCTCCCTCGACGTCCCAAAAGATTTCATACAGACATGCACTAATTTACGGGACATCAAATATACTAGTAATGAGGCTTGGCGGCTACCTCCCAGTTTAGGCTTGGCCAGCAGGCTTACCATGCTAGACGTCTCCAACAACCGCTTGGAGCAGCTAGACAACACGGAGCTTAACAAGCTGCACAGTCTACAAGGCCTGCGTCTATCAAACAACAAACTTACGTCCTTGCCCTCGTATTTTGGCCAGTATAAAGCTTTGCGAAGCTTGAACCTCTCATCGAACTTTCTGAAGGAGTTTCCAGACTTCCTCTGTGAGGTTCGAACACTCGTGGATCTCGACATAAGCTTCAACACGATTTCCAGTATTCCGAAGATCGGACAGTTGACCTGTCTAGAGCGACTTTGGGCGACAAACAACAAGCTCACCGGATCATTTCCACCATCACTGAAGAATCTCGTCAACCTCAGGGAGATCGATGTGAGATTCAACAGCCTAAACAATATCGACGTCATGTCTCAGTTGCCGAAGTTGGAGCTTCTGATAGTTGGTCACAATTCAATATCTGCCTTCGAGGGCACTTTTGAGAAAGTCAAAGTGCTGCACATGAATCACAACCCAGTAACAAGATTCGGAATCACCTCATACGTACCGTCACTCTCCGTCCTAAATCTTGCATCCGCAAAGCTGGCGCAGCTCCCAGAGGACTTGTTCCAAAATGTACCCGGCCTTATTAAGTTCATCCTAGACAAGAACCATTTTGCATCTCTTTCTCCACAGATAGGACGATTAACTCGCCTCGAGCATTTCAGCGTTGCAAGAAACAATCTAGAACACTTACCAACCGACATTGGGCGTCTTATCGAACTCAGATTTCTGGACGTAAGAGAAAACAACTTACGGAAACTACCACAGGAGATTTGGTTTGCGCGCAAATTGGAAACTCTCAACGTCTCATCGAATGTCTTAGACACATTCCCTAAGCCACTCTTCCAAGCATTGAATGTAAATGAGCCAGCCGGTCTAGATGGAGGATCGACACCCACCCAAAACAATGCGACAGGTCCCGAATTCGAAGAGCTTGGAAAACTCGAAGACTTCGCCGCTCGGCGCCCGAGTCAAGCTTCCGGTTACCTAAGTGTTGGTAGCTCTCCAGGGACATCAGTTCGTAAAGGGTCGATGGCCTCATCTTACGCTAGCGGCAGAAAACCTTCAATTATGTCCAGATCGACTGAAGGGACCCTGACGCCTGTCACACGGAAGGACTCAAGCTTGTCAAATAGACTAATGAGTACTTTTGCCGGATCCCTGCGGCACATTTATCTTGCCGACAACAGGCTGAACGACGATGTCTTTGATGAACTCGCACTACTTCCAGAACTGAGAATTGTCAATATGTCTTACAATCTGCTATACGACATTCCACCTCGTACGATTCGAAGGTGGTCAAATCTCGCAGAGCTGTACTTGTCTGGCAACGACCTGACATCGCTACCAGCCGAAGACCTCGAAGAGGTCACCTCCCTGAAAGTATTGCACATTAATGGAAACAAGTTTCAAGTCCTTCCGGCCGAACTAGGGAAAGTTGCCAAGCTGGCCATTTTAGATGCGGGTAACAATGCGCTGAAGTACAATGTCTCTAATTGGCCATATGACTGGAACTGGAATTGGAATCACAACTTAAAGTTTCTCAATCTGTCTGGAAATAAGCGCCTTGAGATCAAGAAAGCCCTGAACGCTGTGGGAAATGCTCGAGAGGGCAGAGATCTGACCGATTTCAGCTCTTTGACTAACCTTCGTGTTCTTGGTCTGATGGATGTGACAATGATCGGCTCAAGCGTTCCTGAACAGTTTGAGGATCGAAGAGTCCGCACCTCGGGATCAACCGTAGGATCAATGGCCTATGGAATGGCCGACAGCCTCGGCCGCAATGAGCATCTTTCTACGATGGACCTCGTCGTTGAAAGGTTCCGCAGTCACGATGATGAGACTCTCCTTGGCCTGTTTGACGGACAAGCGTTGTCTGGTGGCGGCTCCAAGATAGCGCGCTATCTTTACGAGAATTTCAAGCTTAGATTCACCGATGAGCTGGAGAGACTACGACCGCAGGAATCTCCTGCAGACGCTCTCCGTCGGACCTACTTAGGGCTAAATAAGGATCTTGCAACAGCTGCCACTTCGTCGTACGAAAACAAGGCACACACTTCCCAGGCTCCTGGCGCACATCGCGGCTCAATATCTCTGCCAGAGCTCGGAGAGGATGATTTGAACTCTGGCAGTGTCGCTACTGTGCTTTTTCTCAAGGAAATGGACCTCTTCGTTTCCAACGTGGGGGACGCACAAGCTCTCTTGATTCAGTCCGATTACACTCATCGCACAATCACAAGGAAGCATGACCCTGCAGAACATGGAGAGAGGGCACGGATACGTGAGGCTGGCGGATTTGTCTCTCGACAAGGCAAGCTGAATGATGTACTGGAAGTATCGCGCGCCTTCGGATACGTGCAGATGTCCCCATCGGTGATTGCCGCGCCCCACGTGAATAAGATCACACTTAAGGAAACCGACGAGATGATCGTAGTCGCCTCAAGAGAATTATGGGAATACCTTGCAGCGGACTTTGTTGTCGATGTTGCAAGATCAGAGCGCAATGATCTCATGCGAGCAGCTCAAAAGCTTCGGGATCTGGCAATTGCTTTTGGAGCGGCAAACAAGATCACGGTGATGATTATCGGAGTAAATGACCTTCGCAGCAAGCAACGTGCCAAGCACCGCACTCACAGCATGTCCATGGGTCCGTCAGGTTCCCCTGATGAATTCACGAGCAGACTCAAGAATGCCAAGCGAGCGAAGGATATCGTCGCAGACTCAAAGTTGGCCCGGCTGGACCAGGAGGTCGACGCACCTATAGGCGAAGTCAGCCTTGTCTTCACGGATATCAAGAGCTCGACTCTACTTTGGGAGACATATCCAGTACCGATGAGATCCGCTATTCGCATGCACAACGAAGTCATGCGACGCCACCTACGCATCATCGGTGGTTACGAAGTGAAAACTGAAGGAGACGCATTCATGGTCGCCTTCCCAACTGTGACGTCGGCATTGCTATGGTGTTTCACAATTCAAAGCCAACTACTGGAGGTGCCGTGGCCACAGGAAATCCTAAACAGTGTGAACGGCCAAGAAGTCTTGGATGCTGATGGTAACGTGATATTTCGCGGTCTTTCCGTCCGAATGGGTATACATTGGGGTACTCCAGTGTGCGAGGTTGATCCAGTCACGAAACGCATGGACTACTTCGGGCCAATGGTCAATCGGGCCTCGCGTATATCATCAGTGGCAGATGGTGGACAAATTACAGTCTCATCTGACTTCATTGCGGAGATTCAGCGGCTGCTAGAGACACATATCGAGACTGACCGCAGTGGATCAACAGGTTCGGAAGACACAATGACCGAGGATCCCATCAACCAAGTCATTCGACGCGAATTGAGGTCGCTCAGTAGTCAGGGCTTCGAAGTCAAAGACCTTGGAGAGCGAAGGCTGAAAGGTCTTGAGAATCCCGAATACATCTACCTGATGTATCCTCATTCGTTGGCAAGTCGCTTGAGTGTACAACAGCAACGAAACGAAGCAGAGCAACAAGTACCTCAGCAACAGGGAATTGCTGCCACTAAAGTTCGAGACAGTACGTTGACAATTGACACTGAGCATGTATGGGATCTCTGGAACGTAAGCCTACGTCTAGAGATGCTATGTAGTGCCCTTGAAAGTTCTAGCGGTCCGGCGCAACTGAAGGCGCCGGAGACTGCATTACTTGAAAAGATGAAGAACAGAGGCGGCGAAATCACGGACCGGTTCTTGATAAACTTTGTCGAGCACCAGATTTCACGGATTGAGGTATGTTAATCTTTTTTCTTATCTTAGATGGATCATGACTAACTAAAAGCAGAGCTGTGTCACTACACTAGCACTGCGGAATCTCATCCGACCGTTCGGGCAAAATAGTCTCCTCGATCAAGCCTGCCCAATGGCCGACATATTTGCTGCTCTCACCTCTCAGCTAGACGAATTGAAGACTCTACAAGCTTCCGCGGTGAACTTCTAGATGGCTTCTTCATTATCGCCCTCTAAGTCTGTCTCGGTCCTACCATAGGCACGGATCCACGAACTTTTCACAATGGACTCGCGGAAGATGCATCGTTCATTGCAGCCTCCCGTAATATGTACAACACATGATTCGCTACTATACGACCGTCAGCTTTGCGCGCATGAATATATTATACTTGCATGATTGTGCGTTGCATTCAGATAGCATTCGAGGCGCAAAGAGCTCTTCTGGGAGGGGTAAAGGTTCATAAGGATTCTCTGAGAACCAGATTTTGCTATCACATGAGATTGGCGTCGGCACTGCGATATAGGGGCGGTCGTCACGCTTTACGAGATACCTCAATGGGAGAATACTGATACGTTTTTCCTTTTCCAACGGTCTGTGGAGATTCTGACCCAGCATGACGCAGTATTAGGGGGCCTGTGTGCGGTTGGGTAACCACTCTATTACCTGCTTATTAGTGAAGGACGCATTGAATGATATATATGAAGTCATAGAGACGTGTATTTGTGATTAGATCCGATGCAGCAAGGAATCATTAAGATCAGGACTTGACCAAGGCCCTAAATGTCACGCAGGTCCCATTTCCCAAGCTTCGTCCCAAGCACCATTCGTGCTCAGGGGGAGACCATGCGCTGACTCATCCATCCGTTACCGTACTGGGGTCCTTGCCCATGCCAAGCAATCTCGCGCGTGACCCTGACCTCGGAAGGCTTGGAAGACGACATCAAGATCCATCACGTCCTTGACGACTCATTGCCTTTGTACTGCCACCTCGACAACTCAGCCCCTTTATACTTCCTTTCATGTGTAGGAACACTGTATTACACGTATATATATACGCTAATTTACCACCAACGTTCTTCGGTACCAGACCATCATCCACACAACCGCTCTATCCACAAAAGATTCCACACGATCGTGCAACTACTACTACCCCGAAGCTGCGCGCTAAAAAGGAAATGCCATTGGAATAGTTACACCAGATCAACACCACGTACTCTCTTTGTAGTACGCTGCCGCGATGCGGTCCACTCTATCCCTGTACTCGTCTGTCACCGCCATCCTTTTTGCACTACAAGCCACAGGTCAAGATGTCAACAGCAAGGCAGAAGTTGGAATAGAGGTCTTGCGCACAGTCGAGTGCTCCAGAAAGACGGTAAATGGAGATGCTATCAAGGTTAACTACCGTGGCACGTTTCAGAGCGATGGCAGCGAGTTCGACAACAGTTATGACCGTGGCGAGCCGATAGGGTTCACGTTGGGGAAGCACCAGGTCATCACCGGGTGGGATATGGGCCTACTGGGGATGTGTATAGGCGAACAAAGACGTTTGACGATTCCTCCTGAGTTAGCGTATGGCCATGATGGTACTGGTCCGATTCCACCGGAAAGTACACTGAGTAAGTTTGATAGTCATATATAAACATGTGTTGAACGAGACTAACCAAGGATGTAGTGTTTGACACTGAGCTGATGGATATTGCTGGAGTTGGCGTCGGTGACTTTACAGATGCAGACGGTGGCCCTGATGCGCAACCTGCTGAAGACAAAGAGCATGGAGGAGATAAGCCTGAAGGCGATGGTGAATGCCGTCTGCTGGGACCGTTCGCATTGATCGTCCAAGGAGCATTGGGTGCTCTGGCTCTGCTCTCTCTGGTATTCAAGCGGTGGCGCGAGTCTCCACGGCGTCCGATCAAGGTTTGGTCCTTTGACGCGTCGAAACAAGTCGTCGGCTCAATCCTTCTTCACGTGGCCAACCTTCTCATGTCAATGCTATCGTCTGGAGATTTCGATATCGCCGCAAAGACAAAGGAAGCAGTGGAGAACAAGCAACCCAACCCTTGTTCGTTCTATCTCCTCAACCTGGCTATCGACGTAAGTCTCCATCATAGCAGCCGCATCAAAGTTTAATGCTAACCAAATAGACTACCCTGGGCATCCCCATACTTGTTATCTTGTTGAAGGTGCTCCATCACGCCTTCCTCCTCACTCCTCTCGCTCGACCACCGCAATCCATCAAATCCGGCCACTACGGCTCCCCACCTCGTGTGTCATGGTGGGCCAAGCAATCGCTCATCTACTTCCTCGGCCTGATTGGCATGAAACTCTGCGTCTTCTTCATCTTCAAGCTGCTCCCCTGGATTGCGTGGGTCGGCGACTGGGCACTGCGCTGGACAGAGGGTAACGAGGCAGTACAAATCACCTTTGTCATGTTCATCTTTCCGCTCATCATGAACGCCATGCAGTACTACATCATTGATACTTTCATCAAGGACCACGCAGGTGGAGAGGAGAGCGGGGAGTATCAGCAGGTAGACGGCGATGAGGATGAAGAGACGAGGAGAATTCGTGAGGCAAGGGAGTGGGAGGATGCGGATAGTGACAACGACGAGAACGAACCATTGACGGGCAGGGAGACACTCAAGGAGGCCAACCCGACTGCAGTGCCGGTAAGAGATCGGGATGGAGGGCACAGCAGTTCGAGCAGTAGGAGTGAGCGGAAAGGTGGTTTGCTTGGAAAGGAAGCCAAGACGAAATAATCAATTTTGTTAATATTTGTACGATAGACGCGCCGAAAGCCAATACAGTTTTTTGAGATTCAATATGTCGCTGAGCAACAGAAGCACGCACGGCCTAGTAACCCATCATTTGCCACTGACCACATCTGGATGGACGAAACATAGACTCACATTTCAGGAGGACTAACATCATATCGTGAGCATCAAGAAAACCAGTGATATATACGATGCACGAAAAGTATATCCGAGAATTTACGTAAAACATCGCAAAGTCAAGGGAAGAAAGGTAATTGGTGTTATTTCATAGCAGTCAACATATAATCTAATTTCTTTGCACTGTTGTTAGAAATCATGTGGAACCTAGTAGTCAAACAGAGATTTGCTCTTAGAATGCGATTTTGAGACCGCGTAGAGAGGGCGGGGATCGTTCGGACGAGGGAGGACGATTATCGCTCGTAGTATACATGAAAGACCGATCGACCGTTTTCGCCGTAGGATACCGTAGATAGTTCGCCTCGAGCCGCTCGTAGTCGAACTGCTGGTAATATCAATTTTGTGAGACTAAACACCCCAAAGTAGTACACGACAACCAGAGACGTCTCTGGCGCTTGCAGCTTGCCACCGGAAACAGAAAAGAAAGCAAGGAGATGAAAACCTAGTCAGACCGCGCGCGTCCATGTTGTTTAGATTCGGTGCAGAAACATTTCGTAACAATGCCTTTCTGGTTTTGACACCGCAGCATCGTGGTAAGTCTGATATTCAATCCTCCTACTCAGCCGTGTCAAGATCATCGTGGGCTGGAGGAGGGGATTCGACTTGGATTGTTAGCATTGACTTGAGTGCTTGTGTGTAGAGAGGTCCTTAAATTACCTTTGCGTTCTTCTCCTTCGACTCCGTTCTCACGCTCTTCTGGATCGCGGTCCTTCATCTCACGGTCACGATCGCGATCCTCTGGAGTCCGCGACCGGTCTCTGTCTCGGCGGTCGTAATCGCGATCACGTCGTTCTTCCTTACGAGGGGAGTAGTCACGCGACCGGATGGGCGATCTACTACGGCCACGACGGGGAGAGCGCTCACGACGTCCACCACGGTCGCTGCCACGATCGCCTCCACGCTCACCAGGTTTAGCATCGCGACCGGAGTCAAATCGCCAAGACGCGGAAGGTGGCGTACGAGCCCACTAGTGCTCGTCAGCAACTGCAATATCGAGAATATAATGAACTGACCTCGATCTTCAGAAGATCATCACGTCCGATTCGCTTGTTGTGCATCTCATGGTATGCATCATCAGCGTCGCGACGGCTCTCGTATTCGACGAAAGCGAACCTACTTTCACGTCAGCCGTTCTTTCCTGGATGGAGGAACTGATAGCTTACAGTCTGCTGGACGCTGAGCGTGGAGCTGGAATGTCACAGCGAACAAGCCGTCCATAGCTGAGAGGATACGTTAGATGTGTTTGTGCACGATCATAGATGGTGGATGACGGGATGAATAGCAGTGGGGAGAAATCGAGCTCGACAGCAGCCGTGTGTACAAGATAGAGAGGGACGAGGAAGGCTAGGACTCTCGGAGCGATCGATCGAACGACATTCGAGGGAAGGTGATAAGACGAGGAATCGGGGACTATCGTGCAGTAACGGCGACGAGGTGATCGATAACGATGACGGATCGATTTCAGAATGCGTTCGAGACGTACCGTTCGAATTCGTAGGCAAGATCGCGGGCGCGGGTGCCGTGGCCGAAGCCCGTAACGTAGAGGGTAGTACCGCCACCTCGAGACATGGTTGAGAAGAGTAAATGACGGGCTGTTCGTATCGAGAATGATGTGTGATAAAGTGACGACGCGAGGCAGGGGGATGTTGAGTTTGCTTAGACCCAGATAGAGAGAAATAAATGATTTGATGTGGTGAAGGCATTCTGGTCGTCATGGGCTGGGACTAGCGCCTGCCACCGAGGTTGGGCCGAAGCCGCTCCTTTCGACAGTCTGTCTTGCGCCTACCTCACTTCTTACAAACAGTCACTTGCAATACTCCAACCCGGTCTCCAGCCTTTCTATTATATCTACGTCTTTGAAACACGGATAGACACTCTCTTGACGCAAATCGCAATTTTACTCCAATACTAGGCGCAATCTACACTACTGTGGGAAACTGGATCATCACCACGCGCCACTGAACCTCTCCCCGAGCGCTCTTCTTGTTCGCAACTCACATCCACGGACGTCCTGTCAAGGATATACTCCCAAAATCTCTCAATGGCTACTGAAGTGAGCCAAGGTTCTGCTCTCGCCGAGCAACTGCAAGCTGTAGTACAACCAAAGCTGGTAGAACTTGGTTGGAGCACGGGCGGACTCGATGACTCTGCGCTCAGCGAATACATCATTTTGATGCTAGTGAATGGGAAGAGTCAAGATCAGATAGCATCGGAACTCTCTGAAGACTTGTTGAATCTCGGACCTGAAGATGCTGGTGCTCAAGAATTCTCGAAGTGGCTTTTCGTGCAGGTTAACGCATTGAATGCGGGCTTACATGGAGGCTCGTATGTTGCGCCAACTGAATCCACAGTATCAACAGAAAGCGGAATGAAAAGTGAGGAGAAAGAACCGACTGCGGATGCTGAGATGAACGAAGCGATTGATGGAGGTTCAGGATCAATGTACATACCAATCCTTCGTTCGCACAGACAAGAGCTAATTTCTGCCAGACCAACTGGACCCAAGGCAATGCGTAACGGACACACGAACCCTCGAGATAAGCGTATGCTTGGTAATATCAACAAAACGCTAGATCGCTCGGGAGACTCTCCCCTTCATCGAGTGCGCGGAACGACGGGTAGTGGACGTATCAATTCCCATTCCAGGGAACCACCCAAAGGACCGCGAGCCAAGCTCAATCACCGAAATATTCAGCAAATGGCGGGTGGCACGGCGCCGCAGATGCAGATGTCAGGCATGATGTCGAATCACCTAGCGAATGGCATGTCAAGTCTTCCACCTGGGCAACAAATGGAAATGCTCGCGTACTGGGAACAAGGTGCCCGGATGATGCAGCAGCTCATGTCAAATGGTGGAGTTCCGAATGGTGGGCCGGTCTTCAATCCTGCGTTCCAGCGGGGGAACCAACTACCGCAAGGGAAATCACTCTTTGACAGAGTTTCGAAGCCCCGTCGCCAACCAAAATCAGCCCCCAAGGATTCCGATATGGGAGGAACAAATGATGGAGGAACAGGTATGGACTTTGAGTTGTCCCAACCCACGAAGCCAGCCTCCGAAACAAGATGTCGCTTCGATCTCAGCTGTACGAACCTAGACTGCACGTTTGCGCATCAGTCGCCAGCTGCCAAGCCTGGCATGACTTTGGACATGTCCACAGACTGTAGCTTTGGTGTAGCATGCAAGAACTTCAAATGCTCCGGGAAGCACCCGTCCCCAGCAAAGCGGACTTCGTTCCAGTCGGAGAAAGATTGCGAATGGGGTCCTATGTGCAAGAATCCGACATGTCACTTCCGCCATTCCACAATGCCTCCCTGCCGCAACGGAGGCGATTGCACAATCGAAGGCTGCAAGTTCGCACATACACGTGTTACTTGCGTCCACAATCCTTGCACAAGACCTGGATGCGCGTTCAAGCACGCAGATGGCCAGAAGAAAGGAAAGTTTGGAGACAAGGTTTGGACAGCGCATGGCGAAGGGAACTCGCATGTCAGCGAGCGCAAATTCGTTGATGAAGAAGGCGAAGAAGAACTTATCATACCCGGTCACCAAGTCACGGTTACCCCAGGGGAAGCAATTATTACGTGATGTCATTTCAACAAAGGAGTTTTGGTATGGGACCTACTCTTGGCGGCAGATAGGCGAAGATACCTTTTCCTGTACTTATATGAATTCTGGTGCGGCTATAGTACATGTTAGGCAGGGCTACATGCCTCAAATCAACGGAGAATTAACAGTCACCCTGAATCTGGTCATTCAGTCGGGGTTATGAATATATACCGATTTTCCAAAGCTTGACTTGTAGATTAAAATATAATGTTTATATGTGAGCGTTGACACGAGCCCTCGCGTTCACGCTACTACGCAAGGTACCTCCGCGTACGCATTTCTGTACATTGCATCACGTCACTGCGTCCGAGCGAACCGAATCGTCACCTACGATCGTACATTCTTTTGAGCTCGAAGACAACACGCTCTATGGCCCAATCACTCTTGTGTCTTCTTCTCGATTATTGCAATGCTTCAAAGAAGCAATGCTCTTCGATGCCTGACGCGAGCGTCCTATGGACGCTCTTCAAAACCCTTCCTCACTCACCTGCATAACCCATGGTTCCGCCGCTCATATTCGCCGGGGCCCTCTGACGGGCAGCCGTATGAGATTGCAGTTCTAGGTGGGGGTATCACCGGCCTGTCGACGGCATACTGGCTCACGAAGAAGGCACCCAAAGCCAATATCACAGTGTACGAAGCTAGCAAGCGTGTCGGGGGATGGGTGCAATCGCTTGAAATGGATGTGGATGGAGACACTGTTGTGTTCGAGACCGGGCCTCGGACCTTGAGAACAGGCTCTGTTAATGCCATGGTCACACAAGCCATGGTGCGTGGCGGGAATGTCGTTCTATGCATAAGCTAATCTCGAGTCGCAGTTGGAGGATCTTGATTTGGCAGACGACATCATTTTCACCTCGAAGGATGCTGCGTCATCTCGAAACAGATACATATACTACCCCGACCACCTTGTGCGCATTCCATTCCCAGTCGATGGCCTACTGGACACTCTGAGTACCGTATTATTAGAACCTGCCTTCGAAGGAATCCTATGGCAGGTACTAAAAGAGCCTTGGAAATGGACTAGACCATCACATCTTCTGGATGAGAGTGTAGGGGAGTTCTTGACCCGTCGCATAGGCAAGACGGCAACGAATAATTTGGTATCTGCTGTGTTCCACGGGATCTATGCGGGAGACATCTGGCAACTAAGCGCAAAAAGCATAATGAGGAGTGCATGGGAACTTGAAGGCTCCTTTGGGTCATTTGGGCGCGGTCTGTCCGAGTGCCTGGAACATGGGGCTCTTGTTGATGCCAGGGACGCTGAACTCAAATCAGTATTGGAGCCCTTCCTGGACGGGAGTCAGTTCATGGACGATTTCAAATCTAGTAGCGTCTTCGCTTTCAAAGGAGGATTATCGCGGTTGACTGAGGCACTGGAAACCTATCTTGAAGACTGTCCGAACGTAACATTGATGACCAATTGTCACGTTGACGACCTAACATGTGAGGGTGCATTAGACCTTCACAATAGTGGTGTCTTGACAGATGGCAAGGTCAGAGTATGTTCATTTTAGCTCATGTCCGTGTCGTTCATATGCTGACATCTCAAGTTTAACGTCACCGACATGACTGATGAACGTCGTCTGAGGGCGCCACAAGTTGTTGACAAAGATCTTGTGATCTCTACGCTCCCGTCCCGGGTTCTAGCCAGCATGTTCGCATGGAAGACAGAATCTGGGATTTCGCCCTACCGTGGTAGGCCCATCCCTTCCATTGAAATGGGCGACTGGGCAACTGTAATGGTAGTCAACTTTTACTTCCGGGAATCTAACATCGTGCCTGTCAAAGGCTTCGGATATTTAATCCCACAAAGCGTCCCTTTCGAGAATAACCCTGAGCGAGCTTTGGGAGTGATATTTGACTCGGATGCAGTAACTGGCCAAGATACTGGATCTGGTACCAAACTCACGGTTATGATGGGTGGCCATTACTGGGCTGGGTGGGACAAATATCCCTCTCCTGAACATGCCACTCAGATGGCCATGGATCTACTTAAGAGACATATTGGTGACATCCCTGAACCTGCGAAGACAATGGCAACACTACAAGAGAACTGCATACCTCAATACAGAGTCGGTTGGGACACAGCAACGAAGTCTGCGCACGAACAGCTGCTTCACTATTTCGGCGGCAGACTGCGAGTGGCAGGTCCGTCTTGGCATGGGGTTGGTCTTCATGACTGCACGCGTGCAGCATACGACGTAACTGAGGGTGCGGACGGATGGCACAGAGGCAAAAGCGAGCCTAGAACGGGCCTCGAGATGTTCAAAGAGGACCCTGTGTTTCTGCACAGCAAAACAATGCAACAACCTAAGAAAACGCGATTCTACTAGCATTCCTCTCCTCTTTCAGGAGACCAGGCCACGATTTCGAATCAGAGAAAACGATCTTGTCACTGTATAACAACCTGTGTAGATATTGTAGTACATAGCGTGCAGACGCATTTACCGTAGATGGCTTATACTAGTAATGCTCAATAGCTTTCGGCCGAAGTCTTGAATCGTGCTTGTCAACACTGTGTCAACACTGCAAACTCTGGAATTACATCACTATCGACTCAGAAACTCCCGTCACATATTTCTACGGATTGCGGTTGCTGCGCACGATAGCAGAACGCTTCGTACAATCAGCGAAGTATGTTTATATCTTCTCATCCATTCGTTCAGAACGATACCCAGACAACTCCAATCAGACAATTTCCAGACCAATACAATCCTACATCCACAAACACAATTTTCCACTAGCAGTACCTGCAGCAACCCAGTCCCTCTCCGGATGAAACTGGGCCACCGCTGGTACCGCCGTTATCAGCTCCGGGTCCCCTAATTGCGCCAACTGCTGCCCGCTCGCCGTATACACATCTACAAAGCGGTTCATGTTCCCAATCACAAATCGCTGCACGCCATCCACCGGGCTGCGCTGCCACTGCGGCCGCAAGATCGTTACCCATCGTCCAGTCTGGTTGTTGTGCGGGACGACCGTCACAGGCGCCATTTTGGCTTCTGAGAGGGCTAAACCTGCCGCGCCCGAACCTGCTGTCGCGAAATCGTATATCTTGACTGTATCGTCGTAGGAGGACGTGGCGAGGTGGCCGGATGGCGCGAACGCGGCGTGAGAGACGGACAGACGCGACTCGTGCTCGCCGAGAAGGGCGGGCAGTGCGTTCTCGCCTTTGCCTGCGATCTTGCGCAGGTCCCAGAGTTTGAGCGTTCGGTCTAGAGAGGCTGTGGCTACGACGTGTGGCGATGTTGGGTGCAGTGAAAAGCCGCCTATTTTCTTTTCGCAGAGCTGGTATAGAGGTGAGGACGCGGTTTCGGTGGACGGCGTACGGGTGTCGTGGTGTCCGAAGGAGCCATCGAGGGTGGTGAAGTAGACAGTGTGCGGGTCGGAGGGATGGACTTCGATGCCGGATAAAGGGGCGTCGTGGGAGGGATCGGGAGGGGCGTAGATTTCGACAGCGACGCCTTTATTGAGGTCCATGCGACGGATTGTGGAGTCGTATGAGGAAGAATAGATGTGGTGGGCGGAGGAAGGGGAGCATTGCAGGGCCGAGATTGTACGGGTATGGATCTTGAGAGTCGTAATGGCAGGAGAGCGATCGTCCTCATCGTCGGAGTCTTCCTCCTTTTTGACAGCTGGAGCCTGTGGTGAGCAATCGCATATGCCCAGATTGCCCATCTTATCGCCAGCGAGAACGAGAGGTTTGTCGGTTGTGGGATGAAAGCTCATTGCGTAGATGCGCTCAGGGGTGATTTTGATCTCTTTGATATTCGTTAGCACGCGTCTCTTGTAGGACATCTTGATTCATCATAACTATACCATTTGGTGTAAAGTCTTCCCACAGTTCAAGACTGCTCATCTTCTCCCTCAATGCCTGCAACTCTTTGTCACTTGTTTCCTTCTTGGCATCGAAAGTCCTCTCATAGGGCCTTGACGCTCTGATATCCGCAATCGCAGTCCAATCATTCCCGGCAACCAGCGCATCTCCAAGATTGATATCGCCACTAACGCGCTGTCTCTTTGCTCTTTCGGCCTCTCGGAGGGCCTCGTGCTCGTCCTCGGCTTTCCGTTTAGCTACTTCGCTGTCTGCGACAATGCCCCTCAAGCGCGATGATGTTCGCCGTGGGCCTATGTCTTCTTCCTTTATCTTCTTGGGGGCTGGCTTCTTCTTCTTTGCCGCACCGTTCGACGCGGCTTTCCTCGCCGAAGGCGCGATTCCTGCAGAGGCGGCATCAAGGGCAAGATCCCTTAGGAGAGCCTGATTCTTCGCAATCTTCTCTTGTCGAGCTCTTTCATACTCGCTAGTTGCAGCAGATGTCCGCGCCATTTGTGTTGCCTCGCAAGAATACTCAATTGTGTGACGCGCAGCAACTATAGGTAATGCGGTCATTGAACTTGACGCGTCGGAGGATACCCGCAATCACCTGACTTGGCGTTTTGCCAAGATTTCCCAATTAGACATCTAGGTATTCTTTCGGACTTCGTGCCGTGATTCCTCACTTCTCTGCAGTCACAATGTCGTTACCGTCGTGCAGTAGGCGATTTGCCTACAAGATCACGGCCGATATATTACCTAGTCCTAGGACGTCATCCGGTCTCTCTTTCTTATACAACACTCCTACTATCCTAAGCCAAACAGTCTCGCGCCGCCGCAATTTACACACATACTCCCCGTCAGACTCAGTACCGTTCGATGACGCCCAAGTCCCAGTCGCGAGAAAGCCTCGCAATCTCAACGACATCATCAGCGGCAAGAGAGGGACCAGCGTGACTGAAGCGGAGAGGAAGGTCTTCGAACAGATCTTTTACGATGCAGAACAGCAGAAAGACGAAACGTCATCTGTCGACCAGCTAGTGTCGAACGAGGAGGACCTCGACGACGAAGACATTCTCCAAATCGAAGAAGAAGAAGAAGATCCCATGGACATCGGCCGGCCCCGTAGGGGCAAGAAGGCGTTCAGCAACGACACAGACGACTTCCTCAAAGCCATCGCCGGCATCGAGAAGAATCGCAAGAAAACCCTCGGGCCCTCCTATCTCTGGCCCCAAGAAACCCAAAAGACAATGCAGCACGCCGAGAAGCAGATGAAGGCAAAGATCGCCCGCAAGGCACCCAAGTTCCTCACGCATACCAACCTTCTGAAGCAGCGACAGCAAACCGAGCGCATCCGCGTGAGCAACCTCGTCAGGCGAGCCCGAACCGATTTCGAACTCTGGAACATCCTCGAGACCGAGGTTTTCGCCCCTGTCCGCGCCTTGCGACTCGACGACGACGACGCCGCCGCCGTCGCCGCCGCTGCTTCTGCTTCTACTGCCTCTATCCCCGACGACACAAGCACAGACGCCATCCCGAAAACAGTCGCAACACTCGCCGATCTAGCACAATCCCGCAGCAGAGCATCGTACACCAACGCGCCGCATCTCGCCATCATCGGCCCAACCTACCCATCCGTCATGGTCCTCGCGCTGCGCGTACTACGACACCGCTTCCCCTCCTCGACCCTCCCGCTCAGCGTCCTGCCAGCCATGCGCTCGCTCGGCCGCAGCAGCTTCGTCCTCGGAGCCAGCACGTCGCTCTACCACCAGCTCATCATCCACTACTGGCTCAAGTACTCGGACTTATCGGGTATCAACGCGCTGCTCGAAGAAATG
This sequence comes from Pseudovirgaria hyperparasitica, assembly GCF_010093815.1. Lineage (NCBI taxonomy): Eukaryota > Fungi > Ascomycota > Dothideomycetes > Acrospermales > Acrospermaceae > Pseudovirgaria > Pseudovirgaria hyperparasitica. The sequence goes on from NW_022985567.1 coordinate 239,322, forward strand.
GCGAATGGCGTTGTGGAATTCAATCACACGACGCTCGACCTGCTCCAGCACATTACGCGCGAGGTGTTCCGGGCGCGGGACGGGCAGTTGGGTCCTGTTATGAAGGCGCTGTGGGGCATGGATATGTTTACGGATGCGTTGGGCGAGATGTGGCGGTGGAGGGAGCGGATCACGAAGGAGTTGCCGGATGAGAAGCCGGTTCAGAATTGGGATTCGGGTGAGGGGTCGGTGATTAGGCCGGTTTATAGGACTTTTACGAGGAAGGTCTTTACGGCGCCTAGCACGTTTTGAAGCTTTGAGAGGGATGTATCGCTGTAGATGGGATTATGGAAGCTAAATATATGTTGCTCACTCCGCGTGCAGACAAGTATGCAGACATGGCTGTGTCGCTGCACACTTCGCACAATCCATGTCTCATAAAACCACCCGCCCTGAACGTCGGCACATCACCCTCCTACACCATCCCACTCCCAAGCTTCTTCGGGCCCCTAGCAATCTTCGGCGGTCCTTCAGGCTTCACCGTGACCTTCGATTTCCCGCTTGAGGGGGCCTTAACTGCAACACTAGGTACGACCTTCGTTGATACCGTATTTGGCTTCACAACATCACTGTGCCCTTGCTCTACTGCTGCTTGTTTAATCTTCACCCCGCCTTTCGTCTCGATATACCCCGTCTTCATGTTGCTCCCTTGTGCTATGCTAGCTTTGCCTTGGCCGCCAGACGTCTTGATCCGGACTCCGCCTTTAGTTTGGAGGTAGCTTTCTGGTATTGTGGGTGTAGTAGGCTTTGCAGATGGCTGGATCTGTACGCGAATGCCATTGATGATCGCGTATTGTGGTGAGTCTGGGTTTGCCGATGTTTGTTTTGTGGGTGGGAAGGGGACGGGGACAGAAGTCTCAGGAATATGAGTTCGTCCTGGTGTCGGAGCAGCAGATTTTCCTGGTGTTCTCGACGGCGCGGTTCTCGCAACTGACCCGAGAGCTGTTGATGATGCCGGCACTCTCTGCGAGGTTGCAGGCCTAGAAGGGTCCTTCGCCGCGGTACCCGTCCTACTCTGATTCCTCTGAAGTCCTGTCCTGACCCCGCTCATCGCAGCAGCTCTTGCCGCCTTTGTATCCGGCAGCTCCCTGACAAATTTCCCAACTCTCCTCCTCTGCTCCGCCTCGAGCCCGACCTCCTTTGGTAGACTATCCTTGAACAATTTCAGATACTTCAGTTTCTTCTTCTTGTCCTCTTCCGTGTTACCTTTCATCTGTACCTCCGGCGGACTCAGGGGTGTTGACATGCCCGGTACGCCGTGCTCGAGCATCTTTTCGAGATCAGCGGCGTTGGTGGGTAGTGAGACTTGACCCATCAGCGGGCCGAGGGCTTGCGTGAAGTAGGACATTCCGTTTGTGAACGGAAGATCGGACGGTGATGCGCCGTATGCCAGAAAGAGTGCCATGGCCAGCGCGGTGATGGGTGCGAAGATGCGTATGAATTCCTCTGGACGGCCGCTCTTGATCTCTGTCTCGATGGACACGGCTGGGCGTGCAACGCTCCGAATGCTACTCTCACTCTTCGAGTCCGCTCCTTGTGCAAGTTGGTCTTTCCAGTAGCTCGTGGCTGGAAAGCGAGTGTGCTTGGCAAAGTACGCGAGCATGTAGTCCTTCTCGCGCCATCTGTTCCTGAGCCAAGCGTCAAAAGCTTTGGGCCCATCGAGAGGTATATCGGCGATGCGGAAGCGGCGCCAGTGCATATTCACGCTCTTGGGTGGGCGGCCTTCGAAGAAAGAACTGCGTAGTGTGAAGACGTCCTGGCCATATGCGCCGGCAGGGACGCCTTCGTAGGCGATCGTGCAGTCATACAACCAGTCTGTGGATTCTCGTAATTCCTTTAGGCAGAAACGTAGGCCGGTGCTGCGAGGGAGTAGCTGGTGCTTCATGTCCTGAAGGTTGTTCTTCTTCGCCCAAGCTGTGCTCTTTTCGCGTGTGCCCGCGCTCAGGTTTGTACCTTCAGGGAAGATGATGAGCCACATCGGGTCAGAAGGCTGTTTGAGATGGGACAAGGATTCGCGAAAGCGCGGCTGGTCCTCTTCCCATTTTCTACTCAGGAAAATGAAGTTGTAGAACTGGCAGCCCCAGCCTAGTATCGGGATCTTTTTCAAGGACTCCTTGAGGATGATATAAATCCGGCCATGCATCTTGTTGGTATATGCAATCCACCAGAGGTATAACCAGTCCGTGTATAGCTGATGATTGGCCATAATTACGGTACGGTCAGAGAAGTTGCATCGCAGGCTACCATCTGAAAGTTTTATAAGTTGGCCTTTCATGCTCTCGTCGCCCGAGACGCGTACTTTCGTTGGAGCCCACCATTGTGTCAAAGATGTGATGAGTACTGCAAACGACTCTTTGGTATAGGCCATGTATGCATCATAGAATGCTGAGTCAATAAATTTAAGAGGGGCTCCAAGAAATTGAGAGGCAGTGATTCTGGTCACCAAATCAGATTTACCTCGGTGCAACATGACATTTACTTACGCCAGTACTCCAGATATGAACGTTGATCCGAGCGTAAAAGCTCTCTCTGCCTGACCAAATTCGCCATGGCGAGGCGGCCCAGACGGATGTCGGCCAAGTTTGGTAGGGCCCAGATTCAATCCAACGCCAAAGTCTTTTTTTGGTTTCATTGCCATACCAAGACGATGCACATATTCTACGACTACCCTTCTGTCTTCGACATGACGGCTAAGCTATCATCATGATGGAGAACTTGTCGCAATTCCTGCTCCTTGGAAGTGACCTGGTTCCTGATCCCTGACCCCAAGCAACTGTGGCGGCGTTGTGACGTCGTTTGTAATACCAGGATGCCTGCATGCCATTACCAAGATTGCAGCATCTCCTCCTTTCGCAAACGAAATGCACACATTGCTGCTGCATCGATAAAAGTCGCAGAATCGCAAACGCTCCCGGAAAGTCTGGTCGATACCTTTGCTCGGTAAGTTGACTCTTACTATTTAGCGCGAAGATTTCTTTGTATGGTCTTCAAGCAGCCGTGTACCAGGGACATTTACTGCTTTCAGTATTATGTTGTGCTCAGGTGGCCGTACACTGGATAAGACTCCGAATATACTAGGGATTCAGGCTTTGCGCAGTCTGTCTTGCCGAACAATCAAGCTGACACACCAGTAGAAGACATCGGATCATTAAAACACCAAACCAGATGCCTACCTCATCGGTTTCGAAGACAAGCCAGGCGGCCAAACGCACACCGAAGACTCCTCAGGTCAATGGAGCTGTCAACGGGCATATCCCTTCGCCGTACGAGATCATGGCCGGAAGGATTGCGAATCGTGTGGCAGAGATGGCAGAAAACATGACCTTCGTCGAACGTGAGAGGTAAGAAGTCCACGTCTATGTGGTGATATCTCCTGCTAACCCGGTCGAGATAGACCACAGCAGCAGCCTACTCCGTCATCGCCTGTGCCACAGCAAAAGAAGCCGCCACGCAAACTGGAGATGAGGCTCCAGAAGTACGCACAAGCACAGTCTGACGTCACCTTTTCAGCGCCATTCTTGGACAACACACTGTCAAAGATGCTCGATTTACAAAACCGCATGCTGAGAGTTGGCAAAGATATCGGTGCGGATGAAAACGTTAGTGAGGAGATTAAACAAGAACAGTTCAAGCAATCTGCTGAGCTCAGCCGGATCATTGCGTTGATATGTGCAGAGAAAGCTAGACAGGGAGCCTAGAGAGGACGTGATTTATAGGTGCTCGTCTCATGGCGGCTGTCTGGACAACATGATTGTTTCGTAATCCTACTGATTTGAGGATGAATGGTGCTCTTTGGACGGTGTTTAGCATGGAAAGCTGCACGATATCTGGATAATTGGCGATCAAAGACTTGTACTGTATGCTCTAATTAGTCTCTTTATCAAAACATGGAGGTATTCTTGAGCAACGTCACAAGGGAAGCGTCCCAAGCTCAGCGAATTCTTGATTTGCGCCTGGTACAGCGACCAAGACGTCGTGTTTCATCTAATGATCGCTTAGACATGGAGTATAGAGCAATCCATAGAGCAGTTATGCACTTTTCAGCGCAGGATATATGCCTGCCCTTGACCCCTAGAAGGCTCAGATCGTCCGGAAACGAGCCCGAAGGGTTGACTGGGGGACTTTTTAGATCAGGAACAAGCCGAGCAGAAGTTGGCAGGAGGCGCCGGAAAGGATGACGGCTGTAGCAATGATCGACAAGCGTTTTGTGATGATGATGATGATGATGACTGTTGCGATGATGGTTGGTATTGGTTGGCATTGGTTGGCATTTTGTTGCAGGTGAAAGCTACCAATGAAGACGCTGGGAGGACTCCTCGGTTAGGATGGCAGGCGATCAATCACTTTCTACCTGCTGTTTTCTGTCAGGTAGAAAGCATCAATCGTTGTATGATGGCCTGTGGTTTATTACCATCACCATCAAAGAAACGTCGAAAGGCCGTGGGTATAAGCTCTAGGAGCGAATGAGCGTTGTCGTTGTTGACAAGGCTGAAGAATAGGCACGCAGGTGTGTTTCCAAGGCTTCCCGAGGTCCAGGACGACAAATACAGTGGCTAGCACTGAATAGTACGCACGACCCCGCAAACCAGCAAACGCTCCAAGCCATATCCGATGCAGAGTGGTGTGTTTTGGCGTGCTGATGACGTTTGCGTGCGTATCCCGTATCCCGTATCGCCGTCCTAGCAAGCATTGTCAGCCCTGATAATTACTGTAAAGGTTTAATAGGTTTGGCCAAGGTCAAAAGTAATTAATTACTATGAGTAGCCAGCAACACTTTCTAGTTGTTCTCAAGAATTCTGCTCTCCCGATACTACCACCAAATCCTCACAAGATCACAAGATTTATTTATTGCTCAGGTGAAACATGCATCGGTAGCGGGCCCACACGCGCTGCACCCTGACCCTGAGTTCTGACTGACTGAACCCGTTTTTTGGCTGCGCTGCGCCCCGTTTCTATCGATTCGTATCCGCTCAACTCGCTGCTTTTGGGCACTGACTGGCCGCGACAAGCAATTCCAATAGCGCTGCCCTTACTCATTTCTTGCCACCATCACAACAACTTCTTCAGCATCAACAACTCTTCCCACCGCCTTTTCATCCTCCATATACATCTTCCAAGCACGCCGCTGGACTTTTCTCCTGTTGGCTCTTTCGTTCGTTCTGTCTTGTTTGCTTCCAGGTCTCTCGTTTGCTTGTTCTACCACTAGCTGTCCATCCATGGCGACCCTTCCCGCAGACCCACCCACGCCGCGTCTTTCAGTCTTTCGCGAGGTTGGACTGGACGACGAAGACGACACGACCCTCTTCACATCTCTGCCACTACAGCGACCGCAGCTTAGAGTTCGCTTTCGAAGTCACAACTCCATAATAAATCCCAATGGTGAGGACAACGCAGACGACTCCGACGATTGGGAGAGTATTGACCATGTTGAAGGGGATGACTTTGACTGTCAGTCCGACGAAGATGTGGACGTAATCACAGTACAGTCAAGAGCGTCGCTACCGTATCGCTTGACACTCCTTGCCTTATTCGTCGCTATTGCCTTACCCATCGTCCAGAGTGCACCATATCTGGTCTCTGCAAGAGATTCACTGTGGAGGCCTTGGACAACGGTAAACCCCAGCAATAATTTGCAGAGAAGAGAAGATAGCCCGACGAATATTTGTAAGAGATGGAGCCATCAGAGTGCCGTGGTGAATGGCACCTTGTACATGTATGGTGGGCGGGCAATGAGTGACAAGTCACAGACATCTGACCAGTGGAGTACGTCACACGAGCACCGGATCTCTCGACGTCACTAACACAGCCAACAGATAACTACTTCCTCTCTCTCGATCTGACAAAGACTTGGCAAATCAGTGATCCTGCCCTCACTGGCTATCCTCAACCTTCCGGTCCTCCTCCTGTCTCGAATGGCTTCCTATGGAACTCTCACGATTCACTCTACCTATATGGCGGAGAGTTTTCTGATACGCCCATAACATCGCCCGTTCCATTCTCCACGTGGGAGTACGATATCAAGGCTGGAAACTGGGTGGAGCATGAGGATCCAAAAACATCCGCTGGAAAAAATGCCGAACCCGAAGGCCAATCAGTACAGCGTGCCGCCGAAGGAGCAGGAGCCGGCGTAGCGGCATTGGGTAGGGGATGGTACTTTGGAGGTCATCTGGACTTCCTGACGACATACGAATGGAGCAACCAGGTTGCCAGGGTCTACATCAAATCTTTGGTCGAATTCACGTTCCCAGGATACTCCAACAGTGCCGTTGACACTATTTCTAGTAGCCCGGCTGGAGACGATGGTGTCTGGCGTAACATCACACAGGGCGGCGTACAAGAGACCGGCGGGTTTCCCGAACGAGCGGATGGTCTTCTTGTCTACGTGCCTGGCTTTGGAGCTGAAGGTATACTTTTGGGTCTTGCAGGGGGGGACAACCAGAGCTTCGTAAGTCGACTCGACTACTCCTTCCTCAATCCGACGACATACTAATCATCCCAAGACTCAAATGAATGTTATCGATGTGTACGATATAGCCAATTCGACCTGGTACAAGCAGTCAACCGCTGGAACGACACCTGGAATACGGGTCAACCCTTGTGCTGTCGTTGCAGCTGCTCCTGACGGATCATCATACAACATGTACATGTACGGTGGTCAGGACTTGAAAGCTAACAATAGTCAACAAAACCAGTACGATGACATGTGGATCCTGTCTATGCCTTCCTTCACCTGGTTTGAAGTCAAGACGGACTCCCAAGTTCCCCCGGGCCGCTCAGGACACACCTGCAACGTCTGGGACGGTCAACTTGTTCTCGTTGGCGGCTACGTCGGCCAAGATCTTCTTTGCGATTACCCCGGAATATATGTTTTTAATCTCACCAGCTTAAACTGGAATAATCAGTTCACAGCCCTTACCGGCTCTGACAACATCAACAACAAAGACGCTGCCGACTTCAACCCCTTTTCCCAACAGTCGAACCAACTCTCCCACAAATCCGACTCCGGCACTGGCGGTCTCGAAGGCTCATACGGCTACCAAGTCCCCGCGCAAGTGTATTCTGCAATCGGCGGTAATGAGCTTGGCGGTGCCACTATCACCAAGCCCGTCGCGACCGCAACAGCAGGCCCTTTTGCCACTGGCTCGCCCATCACGTACACTGTCACAAACCCCGATGGTTCCATCGTAACGTCTATCACCGGGGGCGGCAAGTCCAATAATGGTGGCGGCACGAATGTCGCCGCAATCGTCGCCGGGTACTTTGCCTTCTGTGCCTGGATTTATCGGAAACAGCTTCAGCTATACAAGACTCACGCCGCAATGATGCAAGCACGCAACGCTAACGAGAAAGACGCCTTTCTACCGTCAGGCACCTCCATGATCGGAGGAGGAGCGGCGCTCGGCACGGCGCTAAGCAAGAGTAGCTCTGAGCGGGCGCAAGGACTGAGACCGGACAGTATTGCGAATACGGTGGGGAGCCACTCGCGTACTGCGAGTAGTGGAAATGGAATAGGTGCAGGGACGGCGTATGCGGGCGCAGGTGCGGGAATGGGGAGAGGCAGTATGGATTCGATGGAGGATCTGCTTGCGGACCAGGAGCCGAGCTTCTGGGGAACGAAGGGGGTGTTGTTGAATCCGAGAAGGAGTCTGAGGGTCATTAATCGGGATTAATGATGGAAGAGAGAGAGAGAGAGTAATAAGGAAGAGCGGGTATGTGAATTGTCGTCTGTCGTCTGTCGTCTGACGTTGTAGTTGTGTGCGAATACCCTGAAGATTTGTTTCGGAGGACATGTATAGAGTATATTTCAAGACCTGGATTCGAGGGTCGACAGGCATGCGCGGGAAACAAGATATGAGTACAGGACATAATGATAATGAATAAGAAGAATTAATACGATCATCCCATATATATATCTATATATGACCGTATATTGATGCTGCGATTTTATGCCACAACGCTTAAATGCTCAGTCCTCATCAGGATCATACAGATCCAGCCCTCCATCATCAAACGTCTCCACCGCCTTCCTCTCCTCCCTCCTCTCGCCCCCATCCTGATGCGCCTGTGCCTGCACCTGCGCCTGAGCCTTCGCATACGCATTCTCCCGCCGGGCCCTCTCCTCAGCAGCAGTCGCCTCCCGCAGCCGACGCAGGCGCTCCTCCTCCGCGGCCCTCGCCCGATCCGCCACCGCCTGCTCCTCGGCGCTCAGCACCTGCCACGGATCCAGGCCGCTGTCGAGCATGCGCTGGATCGCAAACAGGTTGCCGCTGCGGATGCGGTCGTTGCTGGGCCAGGGCTCCCAGGGCGCGGCGGCCATGCTCGCGAGGACGTCGCGCATTTCTTGGGATAGGCCTTTTTGGTTTGTGGGGAGGGTGGGGTCGTGGGTTGGGTCGAGGAGGGTGGTTGTTTGGGTGGGTTGTTGGTCGTCTTGGGGCAGTGTGGGGGATTGGGTGGTGCCGTTGGGGGGGTCGTCTGTGGTTATGGCTGTTGTTGTTGTTGTGGTGGTGGTTGTGGGTTCTGGTGCTGCTGCTGCTGCCGCAGCAGCATTGCGGACTGTGGGCGGACGCGTGGTTTTGCTGATGAATTTGGCGTACGAGAGGAGCTCGTCAAAGGGGACGTCGCGGGAGGTGCTGGGAAAGGTGGTGACGGGTGTAGCGACGAGCTCTCTGCGGGTTTCCGCGATCGTTGCGAGGATGGATTTGAGGGTGTTGTCGAGCGACTCGGCGGTCTGGCGGAGGGCGAGGATGCGAGTGTGGTTTGCTTGGTGCTGCTCGACTTTGGGACGTCAGTGAGATGAGACTGGGAGAGAGTATAGTTTATGTGGGGGGACAGACGTCTTTCGAGCTCCTTGTTGAGGCCCTCGTCGGCGTCCATGAGCTTCTTTGCATCCTCGATTAGCGGGTTGTAGGCGGTGATGGAGTCGATGAGGGTGCTGAGAGAGGATTCGAGGCGCGTGAATTGCGCGTCGAGCGCAGCTTCCATGGTGGTTGTTGGGCGTGTTGAGGGGTGTGTGAACTTGAATGATAGTGAGCGAATTGTGTAGATGCTTGGAAGTGTAATGTCGAGGTAGTAATACTGTATGTAATTGTAGGTAATTCGACCAGACGCCGACTGAAGCGTGCATCCTCATCTTTGGAGCCGAAACACGCTAACCAGTAATTAACCACACGGGCACTTGCGGGCAACTGGAGTAAAGCCGCATGTGCCAAGACTGCGGCCCACTAAGGTACAGTAATTAACTACGCCAGCGGCTCCCACCATGCATCCAGTGTCCTTCAGGTGACAACTTAATCGATTTCATCATCGGAATCTCAGATAGCGTGGCATAAGGCAGAATTAGGGGCGGCCGACAAAGACCTACATATAACCATATCTAGGCAGAGTGTATGCGGCCTTGTGGACTGATTACGTCGCCGCTGGTCTATCTGGTCAGCCATTCAGTCCTCAGTTAACGACCTCGCGAACACCTGGCGTCCTCCACCTCTTTGTACATCCATGATAGACTTGACGGGTGACGGAGGCGTGTGGCACTAATATGGACGAGACGAGAACGGTTTATGTGGAATGAGTGGAATGAATGGATTATGACGATGCTCCACAACTACTGCTGCCACCAGGCCGACACTCAGCTGCCTACCTCTCTGCCACTGCCTAATCATATACTAGTATACCTTACATGTCATATCCATCACCCCCGCCGCCATAATGAATGGACGCCCACCTGCATTACCCGGGAATCCATTCTTAATTACATACAGCACTGAAGAACTACCTATATATCCTACACTATTAGCTACATACATGCCACACACACACACACATCCGTCTCTCCCATTCTCCATTCTTGATTCTCCATTCTCGTCCTACTACTAATTACTATTACTCCCTCCGCCTCGAAAGCCAACCCCAAACCCCCCCAAACCCAGTCGGGCGGCGCTCCCGTAGTCCCTCCCTGCCCATCATCTCTTTCTTGTCGCACCCCGCCCGCGCGTCATTTCGCCTCAGCTTGGGTCCCCGCCAACTTTAACACACTGCTGCACCCTCTCCCATAACCATCCAGATCTTCCAGAAAAAAGTCCCACCCGTCCAGTTTTCCTCCATCACACCGCCGTTACCAAGCTTTGCGCCCCCTATACCTGGTTTTTGGGCCCTCCTTGCAGGGAAGTCTTTGCAGCTATGGGTAAATCGTAAGTCTTCTTCCCTGTTCTGTCCACTCACTTGGCTTCATCACAACAAACCTGGTCGACCCTTGTGCCTCCCTCCTCCAACATGTTCGACTGATTCTTCACCATCCTTCCTTCCTCGTCTTCGAAACAGTCTTGAGCAACGTTGCTGTATCTTCTTCTCCACCGACCGCCACTTTTCCAGCGCATCCTCATGCCGGACCAGGACGACTGCTCCTCGTCTCCAAGAATGGCTCCCGCACGAAGACACAGCATACCGCGATATGAAGACACCGCTGGGCCTCAGCGCATGTCCGTCAAGACAAGCCATGACGTCCCTCTCTTGTCGAACAAAACCTCTCCCCTCAACCTTGCGCGACCCCACCATACCCACATACCCAATCATGACGAACGTGGCTACGACCAGTACAAGGCGCAACGCGACTTTGTCCTGGAAAGGGCAATCAAGGAGAGAGCACACGACCTTTCACGACACTGGCCGATTGATCACATTGTCCTGGCCAAGAAGCTGATTATCCATTATAGCCAGAGCAAGTTGTCGCAGCAGGAGCTTGCCGATCTGCAAAAGGCCACACATTTCGACAAGAAGGAGTTGCAGCAGTGGTATAAAGGTCTGTTGGTCCAAAGTCTCGTCAACAACCCTGGACTGAGGTAGCTGACACACCCGTCAAAGGCTTTCTGAAGGACTGCCCTTCTGGCATGCTCACGAAAGAGGAGTTTCAGAAGATCTACAAACAATTCTTCCCGTTCGGTGATCCGTCAAGTTTTGCAGATTACGTCTTCAACGTCTTCGATGCGGACAAATCAGGATCGATCGATTTCAAGGAGTTCATTTGCGCTCTCAGCGTGACAAGCAGAGGAAAGATGGAAGACAAATTGGACTGGGCGTTCCAGCTGTACGATATTGATGGCGACGGCAAGATCAGCTACGATGAGATGCTAGCGATTGTCGAGGCAATCTACAAAATGGTAGGTCTATGTGCCGAGCCTGCGACATAGGGCGCTGATGAATCCGATAGGTCGGATCCATGGTCAAGCTCCCCGAAGACGAAGATACCCCTGAGAAGCGCGTAAAGAAGATCTTCAAGATGATGGACAAGGACGAGAATGGCAGTTTAGATATGGCTGAGTTCAAGGAGGGCTCCAAGCGAGACGAGACCATCGTGTCAGCCCTTTCCCTCTACGACGGTCTCGTCTAATAATCAGTCAATTGAGCGTTTCCACTATACTTCATTAATCCATGACTGGGTTTCTCCTCGCTCTATTCGCTCTCCGGTACAAGCACCATCTTTAGCTCAGCTCATTGCACTGGAAGACAGTACCGCAGTTATATCTGCTCCATTACACGTATCATGGCATGTCGGAGGTCGTTTGGGGGTTTGGTTCACTGTGAAAAGAGCGCCTTGTACGTACGTATCTTTCCTTCGTTGGTTACCGGGGCTCTTTGCTACTCTCTGTCAAACGTTAGGAATGCCTCTAGTCAGAACACCTGTCATAAGAGGCTATGAAAACACTATAAAGTTGATTCGAGCCTGTTTGCATTGTTAGCTTGTTGCGTTGCGTACTGGTTCATTTCCTTGCAGTGTTACCGGCGTACTTGCTTGGGACATTGCTGTGGCATTTATGCCGCCATTTGGGGAGCAACATCTGTCGTATTCTCAGGGGTCTAGGATCCTAGGTGAGTAGCAAAGAGCAAACAAGTGTCTGGACAAGTGTGAGCTCGCTAGAGTGAGCATACATACCGACTCTCTTCAGTCATACAACATCGCGAAATTCTTCTTCTGGCTGGACGATGAGCTCTCGTCCAATGCAATCTTGGTTGGTGATTTCAAGAGTGGTCAGGATCAATTCCTTCACACAAGGGACCGCAACTTCTTTAGGCTTGACGACTCAAAGACAATAAGTTATCAAAGCCTGCGTCGGGTACTCGGTAATACTGATACTCCCTCGAGGATTTATTCTGCTCCGATCAGTGCACACTAATATCCGATGATGATGCTCTCCATTAACAGACTGACGATATATGCGATGGGGGTTTCACTGCAAGTGTATCACTGCAAGTGTAACGCGCTTAATTACACGAAGCTCGTGTCTCCTCTGATCCTATTCATGGTCCGACACTCCAGGTCTTCACGAAGTTGCACGCGGAAGCCTGTTCGGTCGCTGGACCACCTTCGAACCGAGCTTTTATCCTCGGATGATTAGGCAATAACCATAACACGCTTGGGTTGCCTGACGATTCCACATACTGCCGGGTTGATGCTATATGCATCTCCGTGATAATACTAGCGGTGAAGATGGCGGTCGACTGTACAGGGACTTCTCAATGGCATATTATTGTTCGTGGCATAGGACATCTATTCAATCATTTACTCTCTTTGGTCTTCTACTTATTCTTCCTACATATATATACTTCTGGCTTCCAGGTACAGTCTCCTCCCTTACCATCATGTTCCTCACAAGCCTTGCAAGTATAGTCAAGCTTACTATCAATCATGAATCTAGAATCAGACAACTGGAACGCAATCGCTTTGCCAGCCAAACTCTGTCTCACGACTACTCAATCAACGTGCAAACAGAGCACTATGGCAAGCTCCGCTGGGTCGTGCTTGTGTAAGCTCTACTGACAATCGCAGGTGTTGACCCCTGGTCCAAGTCCACAATCTGTGTACTCCGAACCAAGTAGGGACGGGTGCGGTGGATCGTCTGAGAGCATGATGGATCTCCACTCCCTCGCATCGCACGAAGACATCGATTGGCATCATTTTGAGCAGCATGTGAGCGGCCTTGACGACAACTGTTTCTCAAATCTGCCTCAAAGCTACACTCAAAGCTCCATGGATGTAGCACACCATTTCTATGGCAACTCAGACCTTAATGACTTTTATGGTACACTGACACCGCCTTACGATTCGCCGCAATCGCGAGACCAGTCTATAGCCACAGAGGACACAAGCGAGGGGTTCGGTACTCTCACCCAATACCATCCATATTGTACGGACCGTTCCGAAAGCGGGGCCTTGTATACGTCTTGTCCATGGCCAACTAACACGACAGACGCGTGGGCGCTTGATACCTCTGATGTTGAACACCTCCACCCGCATAGGGCTGACAGTTGTCAGCCTCCCGATCTTGGCGACCCCACTTTGAAGGCTAGCTGTGCGCCCGTGCTCAAAGTCGAGATGTTTGGCCCTGGTTATACTCAACAACCTCAACGGTCATCACACTCGGTTTCTACGCCACCCGAGCAGTACTATTCAGCAACCACTCCTGGTCTACAGACGTCGCTCGATGTCTATGATCCGTATCCACAGCGTTCGGCGCGCTCGCAAGAAGAGCTACATTTTAGGGCCATGGCAGATGTTCGTTCAGACTCCATAAAGTATTCAAGTGTACATCATGCTAACACAGACCAGAGCGATGATGAACGTGCCTCGCAACAGATCATGTCAGAACACCGACAGAGCGTGCGATCATGTATTCCCCCCACCGATCCCCTCGATGCGACATTCTCTTCTTCTCCCCTGGAGAGCACTTCGTCCCATGGTCACCTCTCAAGACCAGCAGTAACCTCCCCGAACCAGACGCAGAGACCTATCGCACAACATATAAAGAAGGGTACAGGAAAAGTCGGCTTGAAGGTACTCAAGGGCCGCTATGGGAACATGCTCTGCTCAAGTCCAAGCAATGACTTGTTCGACGACATGAGCTCCGGCTCGGCATTGCCTTTGAAACTGTTTCCATCATTGTCCGTGCACACTCCACTACGACGCAGAAAGCATGTCGCGGTGGCGTCGCCGATTTCTGAAGAACGTGCGATTGAAGAGACTATAGTTGAGAAGTTTGCTCGTGCGCCTGTCAATGTGCCTATTGCAGATTCATCCATCGTCAACGCCACCACCGATGACGGATCGTTCGGGCCAATCACTAGCGACGAAGACGATGGGCAGTTTTTAGTAGAGGAGGTTCTCGATAGGCGATCAAAGTTGATGGCTGATGGCTGTGAACACTTCGAATACTTGATCAAGTTTGTCGGGTATAGCGCCAAATACAATGAATGGATTCAGGCCGATGATCTATGCGCTGACCTGCGTATTAAGTTCAATATTGAACATGCTGGGCTAGACTTTGAAGGACAAAATACGTTGGAAAAGGTCTCGGTCGATCCTGAGGAAGACCTTTTGGCTGCCATCGAGCGATGCGGCGACCCTGGCATCCGCATCGGCAGTGTTGCCTTGGGCGAGCCTGACTGGGATGAGATGGATCTGGAGAGCACTCAACGGCTCGCGGAATCTGCTGCTGACGGAGACATGCAAATGGAGGATGAATCTGCCGGTGAAGGTACGAACAAGATCTCGAGGGGCAAGCCTCAAAAGAGTCGCAAAGCCTGCAAGTCAGACAAGCAAGTCAAGCCCTCCAAGCCCGCAACCAATCGTGGATCTTTCTCGGCAATGGAACGGGCTGTCATACAGCGACGTGCCAACCAGATCTGCAGAGAAAGAGGGATCACAGCATATGAATTCAAGGAGGCGATTCAGGTTAAACGTTACAAGGCAAAAAGTGACGTGTCTGAAATATGGCAGTCTCTGATAAGTGCGCTTCCACTGCGCAGTAGAGTTTCCGTTCAGAAATACTGTAGGAGACAGTTCAATAATGCCCAACGCGGAGCCAACTGGACTGCCGAGCAAGATGCTATCTTGCTTGAGTATGTGACGGAGTACAATAACAGCTGTGGCTCGTCCAAGAACATTCCATATGCCATCATAGCCGAAAGATTGCAGCGCCGGGCCGAAGATTGTCGCGACCGCTATCGCGACTATCTCGAATACCCCGATCGGCGCACGGATCCATGGACGGCTGAAGAGGAGGCAAGATTGCTAGACGTTGTCGAGAATGTCATCCAGTTCGACATTGACTACATCAAGGAGAGCGGGACGTGGGACGCGTCACGGTATCCGCGAGAGGCCCTTGAACGTCGTATAAATTGGGACGTAGTTGCAAAGACGATGAAGACCCGGAATCGCCTTCAGTGTCATCCTCACTGGTACACTCTGAAGAACGGCAACACCCCAAGACAGCGAAGAGAGAAAGCCAAGGCTAGAAAGCCCGCCGCTGAGAGGGCCGAGGCCGAGTCTGCTGCGGAAACAGACGTCGCTTCACTCAACAAGCACAATCGCCTCTCGCAGGCCACCACATTGCCGCCGACAGACCAGAGTAGCCCGGACGCCATCTCAGCAATAGGCCAACCCCGACACGTCCGAAGGAAGAGCAGCCTGGAGCTTTAAGCGGTTCCAGCAGTTTGAACTCCATCAAAAACGGATATCCAGGAGGCCAGATGTCGGATTTGCCTGATCTTGACCTTGTGATCTACGGGGGGCCTTGGGGGCTACTTACGACCTTACGATGTTACGACTCAAAGAATACCTCTGTTTACCAATTTTCTTTCCGGGTCCTCTTTTCCGGCGGTTGTCACAAATGGGCTGCGTGTTGTTGATTCTCAGTTGTCGGAAAGTTTTGCGTCTCTTGGTATAGCATGCATGCATGCATGCATGATTGTCCCGGTGTAACGACGACGCTGCACTGGTCTTCTTTTGGGGATGGATGCATACTCGGAGGCTCTCGGGCATTGGGGATGTAGTAATATTGGGGTTGGGGGGTGGGCTTTCGGGCTTAGGTGTTGGTGGAGTTTGTTGCCTGTTGGGTCTACTTCTCTTTGGTTAATTAGTTGTTTTAAACTAACTGTGGTCCAAACTTCTCATCATTACTGGACAGTGGAGTTTCGGCTTTGGGCGTTGGTGGTGTTGTTTCTTTTTTTCATGTATTATACTTTTCGGTTCGATAGGTTGTTTTGTTATAGTTGAAACTTCTCATCATTACTGTGTTTTCACGAAACCCCCCCCCCTCCCTAGCAGTCCAGGAAGGAACCCCAGAGCGCTATAACGACCTGATGGATCCAGGAATGAACAGAGGAAACAACACGGAAACAATCGGGAGGGCCCAAAGCGATCCAGAGAACACGCCTGCCGGAGATCCGGATTCACGGGATAGATTTGTTAGTCAAGGGATTCCCTTGACTAATAAATCCATCCATCCATCTACCACCTACACGCGCGCTGCGCCGGGGGCAGGCAGGGCAAATACCGGTTATATAGGACGTGGACCCACTCAACCTCAGGAGAGTGTTATATTTCTCTATCTTCTCACATGGCACACTGACTGTATCGCGTGTTCAATTCTCGATTTCAGTCGCTGGGTTTTGTATATATGGCTTGACTGGTGCGGAAAAGGCCTACGCTGCGTGATTGATGGGACACGCTACGTCAAGGGGAAAAGTGTAGATTGATTTTCCAAATTTCTCAAAGGCGCGATGGGCAAAGTCGCATTATCATGCCATAAATACAAAGAATAGTAGCGACTCCATCATGGAAATCTAGTAGTACATCTCACACACAATCATCACTCTGCCAGACCAGCTCGGCATAATATACTACAACTCCTCCATCATCCCATCATCCCCTCATCAACCTCTACGCAATCGACCGCGTCCCATTATCCCCCTCCTCTACCCGCAGCTGCCCGCCCTCCCGCCGCCAAAACTCAATATCGCCCACCTCCCCTCTACTCTGCTCCTCGCCCACACTACCCCTCACAATCCCCTCATCATTCTGCCCCCTACTCAGAATATCCTCGAGCGTGGTGCTCTGGTCCGTAAAGATCTTGAGGTGATCGGCTATCAGATGCCGCGCCTTGCAGCTCGGACACGCGATCAGCACCGTGCCGCCGTGGTAGCCTTGCTTGGAGATCCGGTGTGTCGAGCGTGTGGTGCAGGGCTTGCAGGTGAAGGTGAGCTGGTAGTGTGGTACGCCTTGGAATTGGGGCGGGATGGCGGTTGGGTCGGCGGGTGTCGCAGTGGGGGTGTCTGAGGATGGAGATGGGGAGGAGAATGTTGAGCCTGGTGCGCTGGTGTGGGTTGAGGAGGAGGAGGAGGAGGAGGAGGAGGAGGAGGAGGAGAAGCGCTGTGGGATTGGAGAGAGGCGAGGAGGGATGCTGATGCGGCGGAGGGCCGGAGGTGCGGTGGTGGTGAGGGTGCGTCGGGGGTGGAGGTTGGCGCGGAGGCTTGCGAATGTGCGCTGGCGGAGGGCGCGCGTGAAGAGGGTTGTATGGGACATTGTTTAGATGGTGGTGAGCATGGTAGTAGTGTGTTGGTGTGAAGGTTGGATGGAATGAATGAATGAATGATGGCTCTTGGAACATTTTTTCTTTTCGGGCAAGGAGATCCAGTGACGTCTGAGGACAGGGTCCCGGAAAGTGGGTCCGTGGGTGGATGGCCGCCTGTGTGTTCTAGCAGAATTCCATTCCGCATTCTCTAGAATCCCACCCTTTGTTCCCACAGAAACCTCGGGATTCTCTCTGCATAAAGCGATTCTGAACGCTTTAGAGACGTGACAGAGACTTGCTCGCCTTTCCACAACTCCGTGCCCGCCCTACCTCCTCTACCCAGCAACACACGTCGGAGTATAGCGCCGTAGCCCGCGATCCTCCAACCCCCGCGTATTTCATCAGGTTGAGCCCGCGCGCCAAAAGCCAGGATTCGGCTCTGAAATCCGAGGACCACCGTCGACTACTGGCGAAAAGAACCGGACGTGTTGCGTTTGGCGTTTTGAGGCTGCGAGCATGTCTTTGACCTCGAATCGGACTAAGCATAGAGTGAAGCCTCCCCGAAAGGTATGTCATTTCACTGTTCTCAACCGAGTACACACAGCACGCGTCTTTCCCAGACCTAACCTTACCACTATCATGAACTCTTACTGACATCCGCTTCTACGCACAGGGACTCCAAGGCGATGCCGGCGGCTTCGAGCAGATGTGGCCCGAACTGCGCGATGCGTTTGGCGAGGTGCACAAGAAATGCGCGTCCAAGCTGTCCTACGAACAGCTGTACCGCAAAGGCTACACCCTGGTGCTGAAGAAGATGGGCATCCAGCTCTACGACGGCATAAAGGAATCAGAAAGTGTTTGGCTGAAAGCAGAAGTACTCGGTGAGATACGGGCAGTCTTGGCCGCGGGACAGTTCCAGACAAGCTCGGGCAGGTCGGAGAACGAGCAGCGGATATATGGGGAGGAGTTTCTGAGGATCATGAAGAATACGTATAATGATTATATGACGTCTATGAGTATGATTGCGGACGTGCTGATGTACTTGGTAAGGGCTGTTTCGTGGCGTTTCTGACGCAGAGAACAAGGCTGACATCGGTTGTAGGATCGTGTGTTTTGCAAAGATCACAGATGCCCGACGGTCTTCTCGATGGCTATGGGTCTGTTCCGGAAGATCGTGCTCGAAGAGTCGGCCTACCCGAACGACCCGGTCAACGTCCTCCGACACCTCACAGACATCATTCTGTTTCAAATACAACTGGAGAGATCGGGCGAGATTATCGACAAGAGCCTGATACGGCAATGTGTGTACATGCTTGAGGGACTATACGTGACGGACCAGGAGCGGGAAGAGGACAGACTCTACGTGAACGCTTTCGAGCCCCACTTTCTAGACACGAGTCGAGAGTTCTACAAGTCCGAAGCCGAGCGCATGCTTTTCGAGTCCGATGCCGGGGCCTACTGTCGCATTGTGAGGAAACGCATAAATGAGGAGCAAGACCGGTGCAGATCGACGCTCTCTGACTTGACGACGGAGAAGATTGTCAGGGTCGTCGAGAATGAGCTTATCAAGAATCAGATCGGTAACATCATTGCGTCGCCGAGCGGCGTTCGACATATGATAGACAATGATTTGTTTGATGAACTTGAGCTCATCTACGAGCTAGAAAGCCGTATAGATAAACGCAAGGGGGAATTGAAGAAGGCATTGCAGAAGAAGATTGTGGAGGCTGGCATGGAAGTCAACAATGCCGCGATCGCGGCCTCACAGGCATCTGCCGCACCAGCCCAGGCAGGTGAGGGCGGCGAATCGTCTAGTAGAGCGCCCGCCGAGAAGTCTGGGAGCAACCAGACTGTTGCAGCCCTGACGTGGGTCGACGACGTGCTTAAACTGAAGGACAAGTACGACTTGATCTGGCAACGATCATTTGACCAAGACCAAGACCTGCAAACAGCCCTTACGCGGAGCTTCTCTGACTTTATTAATTCAGCCACATTTCCTCGAGGTTCGGAGTACATTTCGCTGTTTATCGACGAGAACATGAAGAAGGGCATCAAAGGTAAGTCGGAAGCTGAGATTGACCAGCTGCTTGACAAGGCTATCACGCTACTCCGATACGTGCTCGACAAGGATATGTTCGAGAGGTACTACAAGAAGCACTTGTGTCGCCGTCTGCTCATGAACAAGTCTGTTAGCAATGATGTTGAGAAGCAGATGATCTCACGCATGAAGATCGAGCTTGGAAACAGCTTCACGGTCAAGCTGGAGGCTATGTTCAAGGACATGACCATCTCCGAGGAGCTCACCAGCGGTTACAAAAACTTTATCCACAATATGGGAGCAACCGACCCGACCAGAGTGGACCTGTCTATATCCGTCCTCACGAGCATGACCTGGCCATTAGAGTCTATGGGTGGTGCGATTGAGAACAGCGATTCAGGGGGCAGATCGAAATGCAAATTCCCTCCAACAATCGAGCGAGTGCGGCAAAACTTTGAACGATTCTACTCGGAAAAGCATTCGGGCAGACAGCTGACGTGGCTATCAAACATGGGCACGGCAGACATCAAAGCAATATTCCCAAAAGTGCAGACAAAGGAGGGCTACAAGGAGCGGAAGCACGAGCTCAACGTCTCCACCTACGCCATGGTCGTGCTCCTGCTCTTCAACGACCTGCCCGCCGACCAGAGGCTCTCCTTTGAGACCATCCACGCCGAGACAAACATCCCCAAGGCCGACCTTGTCAGAACGCTGCAGTCGCTCGCCGTCTCGCCCAAGACGCGCATCCTGGTCAAGGAGCCGATGAGCCGCGACGTCAAGCCGACAGACCACTTCTGCTTCAACGAGGGCTTCAAGAGCCCCTTTGTCAAAGTTAAAGTCGGCGTCGTCATGGCCGGCAACAAGGTCGAGAACGAGCGGGAGCGGCGCGAGACGGAGCAGAAGAATGAAGCGTCGCGGGGGTTTGTCATTGAGGCCGCGATTGTGCGCATCATGAAGTGAGTCGACGTCCTCTTTCCCATAATTTTGGTATCTAGTAGTAGCTAACATTGTTGTGTCGTGGCAGACAGCGCAAGGAGCTCAGCCACCAACAGCTCATCGCCGAGGTGCTCAGCCAGATGGCCGCCCAGTTCAAGCCCGAGGTGGCGATGATCAAGAAGCGCGTCGAGAGTCTGATTGAGCGCGAGTATCTGGAGCGGCTGGACGGCCAGGACCTGCCTGCGTACCGCTACCTGGCCTGAGAGTCCGAGAGGTGGTGGGCATGGTGGGTTAGTAATCGACAATGGTAAAAGGGTTTGTGGGAGGATTGGGAGGCAGGGTTTGCTATAAACTGCCCCATAAAAATCTCAATGCATTTTGCTTAGCATTTGTTAGTTTTCTTTTCTTCTTCAACGTTTCATTTTTCGGTTTTGAGCGTTTCTTGTCTGTTTTGTTTTTGGTTATTTGATTCCTCGCATGCATGCTACAGCAAGAAATGAAGCTGAGCAGCAGTGGAGAGAGGAAGGGGAGTTCAGATCTTGAACTTGCATTTTCGGAGTAGGAAATTTTTTTTTTTTTGGGAGGGGGCGTTGGTTGACATTGTTTGGTACCGCTTGCAATCTGTGTCACATTGAGCGGACGAGGGTTGAATTGCGGCGTGTATGGATGGATGGATGGGTGGAGAAATGAAAGGTGGTTGATGGCGATGAATGATGATGATAGGGCGGGCATATCCAGATGGTAGGCGCTCTGCTACTACAGGCAGGTTCAGATTGAGGTTTTGGTAAAGATATATATATACTACTATCTATACTATACCAATATATACGACATGATTTGTTGGGGAGGGGGGCAATGATGCATGCATTGCTGTCTGCCTGCCTGCCTACCTACGCACTACGCACTACGCACTACGCAGTATGTATGAGGTCTGTCGAGAGTTGGTTTTGAGCTCCTTTATCTTTGTTTTTGGTTTCCCCTCTTGCACACGTGGGCGTGGGCGTGTGCATGTACGACATGTATGTATGTATGTACAAAGCCAGAAGCCAGCCAAGTATGCACGGAGGAGTCAGTCAGATATTCAGACAGTCAGTCAGATATTCAGACAGCCATACAATCAGACAAACGAACAAACGAAAAGCAAGCTCATCTCATCTCCCGTCCTCTCGTAGCTCGTATATGTAATTAGTGCTAATTACTTATCTGGCGATACCGAAGGCACGGAAGTGCTATCGCCAGCGAGCGCTTGTTACACGGCGTAATCTCGGTGGCCTGTCTGTCTGTCGGGTGTGTGTGTGTGTCTTGTGTGTCTTGTGTGTCTTGTGTGTTCATGTGGTACGAATACGGAAGGAGACGGGGATTGGAGGGTGGTATATGATGTAGTAGTTGTATGGTGTGGTGTGGTGTGGTATGTGGTATGTGGGGGTCATTGTGCGGGATGTACATTTAAGGTATAGAGGGAAGGAAGGAAGGAAGGGTGGATGGGAGAAATGGGGAAATGGAAGGAAGGATGAAGAGGTGGAAAGGAAGGAAGGTGCGCAGGATGATGTCTCTATGAGACTACCTAGAGAAGCAGATGGATAGGTAGATTTGTTGACTGTTTGCGCGCAGACCGGACAAGCAGTCTAGACGATCTAGACAGTCTATCTAGATGGTAGTATGGAGAAGGTTCGTCCAGGGCCTGGTAATTAGGTACCTAATTTCATTTAATTTGCTGGATGCCAGGTGCTGGGTGACTTTGGGTAATTTTAGTAGTGGTGTGTTTCACGCGTTCCTTTGGCGGCGGACCCGGATGGGTGGATGGATGGAATGGATAGGTGGATTGATTGTTACCAGGTAATTACAATCGTTTTGTACCTTAAATTATGCTTGCCCTGCCCTGCCCTGTGCAGCGAAGGACCGGTCAAGCAGCACTTGAGAATGGGCTCGCACGAGGTTTGTGTCGATCTGCTGTGTGTATGCATGCATGCATGCATGGAGTAAGTACTGTAGTACTCAGCTTTTTTGTTTGTTTGAAGGACTGCTTGGTGTAAGTAATTAAGCGAGTACGGGCGGGGACGAGAATGTAGTGGTTTGTTTGACAAACGGCGAAGACGGGATGGATGGATGATGATGATGTGTGTATAACGAAGAATACTCAGCAAGGGCTATGCTAGCTAACAAATAATGAGTTCAGTGATGTCGGTTTCAGCCACGACGGGAAAGAAGAAGACGAAGAAAGGTAATTAATAAGACGGGTTTCAGGTTCTTGGACTCCAGCAGACTGTATACATAAGAGCAAGTGCCCCACTAGCAGGAGTGGAGAATAAGATGTGGGTGGAGCCGTGGTAGCTATTAAATACTAACTACGGTTCCAATGGACGCGATGGCGGCGGCGCTCAGTAAGAAGGCTCTGCGATGCAAAAGTCTTCATGTAGTATTATTAATTAGACAAAGCACAGTATGGTAATTAGTCGTGGAGGTGATGAATGTTAATGACAATGTCAAGGTAGAGTTGAAACGGTGGCGCATCCTACTGACGGTATGTCTCCATGTCTTATAATAATAACTTACTTTTTTTTGCATGCAATGTGTTGATGCAGTCAGCAGATATGTCTACTCGTCGAGAATGTGAATATCGTGAATCGGCGCTGTGCGATCAGAACTACGCGTGACAACGCTAGGGAACAAACAGCAGACACGAGGCGGAAGAATGCTTGTGTTATGTTGAATTGTTCATTGTATCGTGTCGTGTCGTGTCGTGTGGCAGCACAGGGAGAGCGAGGCATGGCAAGTCCAGTATTCATTTCCGATCGGGACCTCAAAGGGCGTGGAGAGCTGCGGTGCCTATCAAAGTCGCCTATCAAGTCGCCTATCGGGGGGGGATGCTTGCATATCGCCGGGCGATTCTGCAGCCCCAGACGGCAGGAGGCTCGCGTACCTGATGCTAGACCACCTTACACGCCATTGTCGCCCGTTGATTGGCTGCAATACCGATCCTGACAGACTTTGACATACAAAGCACGGCCGTCCCTGTGTTTCATCCTACGCGTCCGTCGTGACTTCCTGGCTGGGTCTGCATGACGAATACAGGGCAGGTGCCAGCTGTGGCAAGGTCGACATCCATCCGGCGCCCTCTCATTGGCTGCGTTGCCCCCCCAGTACTGCCGCACCGCCGCAACCCACAACTCCCGTCATCTCTACTATATTCTCTCCCCTCTCTCCTCTTCCTTTTCTTTCTCTTCCACCTTTCTCTCCCTCTCTTCCCCCTCTTGCTATCGCATCGCTCAGGTCGTGCTCTTTGGCACCTTGCTCTCTTTTCAATCACTCTTCGGAGTACAGTCCTTCTTTTTTTATCACTCAATCGATCCACACACTCTCTTTCGAGCTTTGCCCACCTTTGCCATTCCTCGTTTCTTTTGCCCTGGAAGGCCACTATCCTTAAGAAAGCACTTCGAAAGTTGCTCATCCCCGCCCTCTGTTGCATATCCACCGCCAATTGACCATCTTCCACGTTTACGACCCGATCAGAAACGATTTACGCAAAAAAGTCAGTTATCCAATCTACCAATCATGTCGACCAAGCTCGCTCTTCTCGCCCTGCTCTCTTCCGCTCTCGCCGTTCCGTTCGATGCCCGGCACCCAAAATACCCAGCTGGCAACACCACGGCTGTCATGCCCACTGGTGGCTATGGCGGTGATCACTCTACAGTCGAGCCCACCACCTACATCACAAGCACCTCATACATCACCCAATTCATCACCCTGACCAGGCCGCACTCTCCCAGTGCCCCTGAGCAAACCCCCACCCCCACTCAGGAGCAAAGTGTTGACGCCGAGGCTACTGGTGGTGCTGGCAGCGATTCTGGTGCCAATCCGGGCGGCTATGCCAGTCAAGGCAGTCAACAGTGTGGAGCTGTCGTCACTTCAACTGTCAAGCAACAGGTCACCGTCACTGTCACGGCTGGATCCGCCAACACTCCCGCGCCTGCTCCTCCCGCTGCTCCGTCCGCTCCTGCTGAACCTTCTGTCGCCCAGAGTCCAGTTGCTGCCCCGTCCTTTGCCACCTATGCTCCCGAGTCATCTGCCGCCCCGCCCGAATCTCACGCGCCAGAGGCCACTCCTTCCCCGACTCCAGCTCCAGCTCCGGCCCCAGCTCCGGCCCCAGTGTCCAGCGTTGTCCAGCAGCCAGCCCCCAGCAGCTCCACCGAGGAAGGTTACAAGCCCGCCCCCACAGCTGGTAGCTCCCCCAAGGGTGGCAAGCGTGGTCTCGCCTACAACGATGCTTCTCTTACGACATGCTTCAAGGACAACGCAAAGGTCTCTTGGGCCTACAACTGGGAGGCTACTCCCCGCAACCTTGACTCCGCCTTCGAGTACGTCCCAACCATGTGGGGTATGAAGTCCGACTTTACCTCCACCTGGAAGGGCTTTGCCGACGCTGCCATTGCCTCTGGCTCAAAGCACCTCATGGCCTTCAACGAGCCTGACCTGACGTCTCAAGCCAACATGTCGCCCGCTGACGCTGCCAAGAACTACCGTACCTACTTCCAACAATACTACGGCAAGGGTCTCCGTCTAGGTGCTCCATCCGTGACCAACGGAGGTGGAAACATGGGCCTGACCTGGCTGGCCAGCTTCATGAAGGAGTGCTCCGACTGCCAAATCGACTTTTGCCCGGTGCACTGGTACGACTCCTACCAGAACATTGACTACTTCAAGAGCCACATGCAAAAGGCCACCGAGGCTTGCAACGGCAAGCCAATCTGGCTTACCGAGTTTGGTACCAATGATGGTTCTGATGACCAGATCAGCGGCTTCCTCAAGACCGTCCTCCCGTGGTTGGACAGCCAGGACTACGTGGAGCGATATGCCTACTTCATGGCCGGCACTGGTGCACGCCAGCTCGTTACCGGAACTGCCGCGAGCACCATTGGCGCCGTTTATGGCTCTGCATGATTCTTTTTAAACTTGTCATGAATCGATATCGTCTGGGTAGATGTGGTGCCTCTCTGTCTCACCCGGACGGGCACCGTCGTCCCCTACGGTGAATGAATTCCTCTTTATACTTCGTGTCTATACTTATTTAACACTGGCAAGAGTCGCTTTAGCGAACGGGGTTTCGTCGAGTGCTCTGCCTTTGGGATTGTGTTGTCATCAGCGCATTGCGTGGGCTGCGAAACGGCTTGGGTTCGATCATAGACTGGTGCAGAGCGCAGTATGTCCAAGTCAAATGTTGAACATTGTCTATCGACTTGTCTTTTACTCTCGTTGATTTTGCTTCCTCGTGTGACCTTGCTCGTGATGTTGCGAATTGAATGCAAGCCTACATCTCCACGATACTCGTAGCCCTTGCTGACGGTCCTCTCAGTCATGGTAGCACCTTTCCACTACATTTGTGTATCATACATACAAGCCATGTGGCCAACAGCCCTTTACCACTCCGTATCATCCACATCATGCCCGCCATGCGTGCTTGACATGTCCTCCCACCACACCAGATTATCCGCCACATGCCTATACTCATCAAACCCCATGCCCAACGCCTGCTCATACTCGGCCGCTAAGCCAGCAAACCCGGACCTCGTCGTATCGCACTGCCTGAGCTGGTGCTGCTTCACCTTCCGATACCGCAGCAGTCGAAACGCAAGCACGCTGACGGGCGCCCACGAGCCCTCCCGCAGCGTAATCCGATCCAGGTCCAGCTCCGTGATGCGCCGGTGCCGCACAAGAAACCGGCACAGCTCGTCCGACGTCAGGTCAAGCGAGCCAAGGTACAAATACGCCAGATCGGGCCATTTCTCCGTGCCGCTGCCAACGTACGCCGTCAGGGGCAGCGCATAGTTTGTCGTCGTCGTTGTATCTCCGCCGCTCCGGTCCCGCCGCATCCCGCTGTCCGAGAGGTTGAGTTTGAGGCGCTCGAGCGCGGCGCATGAGCCGATGAGGCGGCCGAGGAGGCCCGTGGCTAGCAGGGCGCGGAGCTGTGTCTGCGAGCTTGGATAAGGGGCGTGGATCGCGCCGTCGTGATATTCGCCTGGTGCGTCGGTGCTTGTCGCGAGTGCGAGCTTGAGGTCGCGCACCTGAGCAAAGGAGGCGCAGAGTGCGGCGAAGCGCGCGGGCACGCGCTGTGCGGCGGCGAGAAAGGAGATGTGCATGTGGAGGTCTAGAGTGCGGATGTTGTTTGGTGTGCATGATGCCAGCGCGGCAAAGAGGTTGAACAGCGGCCGGAAGTCGAGGCAGTCGATGCCCTCGCGCGCGAAGCCGATGGGGAGGTTGGCAAAGTGCTTGTGTCTGCTGGGCAGTTGGGGCCCGCAGAGGTCGGGCTTCCAGCGGTGATCTTCCGCGTAGGACCAGAAGATGATCTTGGAGAGGCGCGGGAGGGCAGGGAGGGCGGTTTGGAGGAGGACGAGGGCGTCGTGGGCTTGGGCGCGGATGAGTTCGCGCTCTTGGGCCATGGGCTTGAAGAAGGTGTCTGTTTGCTTGGAGGGGATGTATAGTTCCTTGATGATCGCGCAGTAGCTGCAGCACTCGTTTTCGTCGTCGTTACTGTTCTCAAGGCTCCGCTTCGCGCGATGCAGCGGATCAAGCCACGCATTGCAGAACCCGTACGACGCAGCATCATACACGAGCGTGCGCACTCCCCTCGCCACAAGCGGATGCTCGTCGCACAGCCTGCGCAGCCGGTCCAGCGGCGCCCTTTCCGACGCAATGCACACCCGCTCGAGCAGCAGTGGCGCCCCCGCATCTGCAAACGTCTTGCACACGAGGCGGAGGTTCTGGATCGAGGCGGTGTCGTGAAGGCTGTATCGCGGCCCGTTGGACTTGTAGTATTTGCGGCGTGGGATGTGTGCGCGGCTTGGCTGTCTGACGTGTGTGAAGATGAGAGTGGTGAGCTCGAGGGGGAGGGGGAAGGAGGATTGTGGTTTGGGCGGAGGGGGTGGTGAGGGGATTGGGGATGTCATTTTTGTGATGATGCTGCTGCTGACGTGGGAGAGAGGTGGTAGATTGCGTTTTATGTAAAGTGGTAGTCGTAGGCTACAGGATCGCGCTATATCTTCGCGCGTCTACCTATAAAAGCGGGTCGGAACTATATCTACTCTTGGCATGGTGTAGGACGACTTCGGGAGAGTAAGCTAGGCTAGTCATGTCTTGGTCTGTATGGGATTCCCGTTCGATATATATGTCGACGCATCAACAGGTGCAAGAGCAAGAGCAAGTTCGGATGCAATACTGTGGCCGCTTCAGTCTGATTTCTTCCTGCGTTCATTCGCTGTCTTTCGCCTCGGTTGAAGCCATCCATCATTGCCGTGCTGTATTCAATATCGATGCAAGTGCTCGACACAACGGTCAGTGGTGATATATTTATGATAGTATACTCTCCTTTTTTCGACACGCTGTCGGTCAAATCCGTACAGCAGGGCTCCGGGCAATTGCTCGACCACAAATATCACACGATCCAGGGCAAGATGATTGTAGCGACCTATAATTCCGTCGTAGACAGGGGTTTCGAGCTGCATAGAGAATCCTTACAATGTCAGGTTCAGGAAAATGCAACACCCGCGACTGAACCGGAAGCCCATTATATATGGATGTGCCTGGATATATCTATGAATAGGAGATATTGCTCTCTGCGAAGTCTTGGAAGAACATGGCTGCGTAGACACAGTATGATCTTTGGAACGGCACTCTACACTGGTCGAAGCATGAACTTGACGACACGAAGTTATTTGATTGATGCATAGTACTACTGTACAAGCAACAGTCATCAGGTTTGAAATACTAGAAGAGAGTTTGCGCCAAGGATGATACTCAATCACGAGGAATTCAGATTGTAATGACTAATACCAAGAGTATCAAGATCTTCTTCTCCCAAACACCCTGATTCTCTTCACACCTCCGTCAGGAATAATGACCAGTTTGACATGTGAGTACGTCTGTCCCTGTGCATTGCTCAGCTCTTGTGATCCATACTCGTGCTCGCGATCTGGCCCTGCTTTCTGTGGCGACAAAACCTCCTGCCATGCACCATCATCTGCATCAGGATCCTTGTCAAACCTCCCAGCAAACACCTGCACCTTCTGCGGGAAGTTACCACGGAAATGAGCAGTGTCAATAACAATCCGCTCGATCTCCCCCGTAGTTCCCAGTCTGATAATTGCCCAATCAATATGTGGACCCCTCGTGCGCTTGGTCTCCCAGCCATCACCCATATCCATGCCTCGCCCTGGCAGGAGCAAATTGTCTTTCGTGCCAAAGTGTTGATCCGAGCAGCTGACAGCGACTCCACCATTCACAGTCGCAGCAAGGTCGAATACCGCGTCAACATCCTGCGGGAACACCGGCAGCGCCACTCCGAACAGCTTGAAACGTGCAATGCCCCCATCAGGATACATCAGCAGTCTGACGTGTGTGTATGCCTTCTCCGTAATCTTGCTCAACAGCCATGCGTGTCGCTGGCTCGGCCCGCACTCCTGCTTTTCAAGTATCGTCTCCCAGCCCGCGAAGCTCTTATCACTGACCTTTGCGTCATCATTGCTGAAGCAGCCCTCGACCGCGATTTCAGGGGCGTGGTTCCCGTTGAAGAATGCCGTGTCTATCTCCACGCCTTTGACCTTCCCGCTGGCAACGCCCAGTCTTATGACTACCCAATCGAAGGGTTCGGTGTTGTGACGCCTCGTCTCCCAACCATCGTACCAAGCGCCTGCATGCGTGAACACTCCTGGCTTGCGTACAGGCGGTGTCGAAGTCGTAAGGTTCTCGGCCGCAGCAAACCATTCATCAGAAAAGGAGAGGATACGGGAGCCTAGTGGCTTGGAGATGAGGTCTGACAGTGTCGATGTCTCAGCAAGTCTCTACTCGTGCGTGTCATTCTTGGAGATTGAGTTACCTATACTAGTCGAGCCAAACGTCTCTTGGATCTTCTCGGGTGCGACTACTGTAACGTCGCCTTCACCTATGGGCTCGGAAACAATTGCTTGGATCTCCATGTTGTGCGACGATTGATGGATGTACAGCTAGAAGCATGGAAAAGTCTCGAGGAAGACGGCGCCTTCTGAATAGCTCTTGTGAATGTCGGCGTTTGATTGTCCCTGTCATGGCGGGGCAGGCGGCGACCCAACCCCCGCGTAGGGCTGACTAGCTCCTGAAATCAGCAGCACTAAAAAGCCTTCTAAAAGGCTGTGCACTATACTGCGTCCAACGTCTCTAGGACATGATTGTTATCTCTGGGAACTAATTTGCCTTCGAGCTTTGAGCCCGGATTCCTGCTAGTATCTGCGAGTGATCTGATGTTCAAGTTTTCCGACCAAAAGTTCAAAAAGAAGGTCGAGCATGTAAATTCAAAAAGGAAATTCCGAATAGGGGAATCGAACCCCTGGCTGCTGTGTACTTCTTGGGAGACCCAATGAGAGACAGCGATGTTAGCCACTACACCAATTCGGAAATGCTTAGAAGAGTTTTAGTATTTTTCAATATAATCTATGTCTATACTATTTTACACATGGGCCTAATCTGTAACCTTAATTATATAAATTAGAATAATTTAAGTAAAGAACTATTATAATAGCTGCTATAACAAAGCTAACGACACGTAACTCTCTACGTGGTGTCCTATAGGAACTTTAGTAGAATTTACCGTGATTAACGTAATTATCTAACTAGTTTAACTACCAACGGTCCATATATACAAGCCTAGTACTAGATAAGATCTAGTTTGGGAACACCGAGCTAAATCGCAGCCCATGCCAGCGTCTGCAGCGCTTGTGTGGAATTGAACTCTACGGCTGTCGCGCTTTGGAGAGTGCATGCTATTAGCTTCTTCCCTACCATACCAACCGTGCAGCGTACGATGGCAACTGTTGGCCATCTACTTATCGCCTAATTGGCAGTCTATAATCAGGATCCAGGTTCTGGCATG
Organism: Pseudovirgaria hyperparasitica; assembly: GCF_010093815.1. NCBI lineage: Eukaryota > Fungi > Ascomycota > Dothideomycetes > Acrospermales > Acrospermaceae > Pseudovirgaria > Pseudovirgaria hyperparasitica. The sequence goes on from NW_022985567.1 coordinate 269,572, forward strand.
TTCATGCGGCGTGGTAGTTAGCTAGTAAAATATCCAAGTCCCTTTACGGTACGCCAGGATAGCGTACTTCACTCTTCTATGAGGTAGCAGCGAGTAAATGACTCCAATGGCATTCAAAACCCAATCCAAAACTCAATCGAGAGTATGTCTTAGCTAATAAATAAATCTTCATACTAACAAATACGAGTAAGATTATACTATTACCAACTTTCAAAGAGAACAATAGCGTACCTCAATAGGTAGCTAGCAAGACCTCCTAAGGAGGGCTTAGACAACATCAGGGGGAATACAAGAAGCACTTACAACACTCGCTAGTTCTATTAAAGAGCTTGGTAATGCGATGGAGGCCGCACAGTTACTTTTTAGTAAGGCTTACCGTAGTAGATTAGGGTCATGCTAACTCGATAGGCGTATCCATAACGCAAGCGGACCTCTGCAGATCATTCATTGATATGTCCAATGACAACTTCGTTGCTACCATCGATAATATGACCGCGCTACCAGGCATCGAGACGTTCGAGTTCGCTGAATAGAAAACTATTATGAAGGAGCAAGGCACAAAGAAAGAAAAGGGGCCGATGATATTAGATACTATACTAAATAGAGATAAGTAGTAGAGTCAAGCATAACATATGCGATAGACCAGATCTACGTCGTCCTAACAGACTATCTAGAACCATACTACTAGGGTAGTGAAATTAAAGTACACTTTGCTAGAATCTTATCGTATCAATCAAAACTTCTTCTTTCACCGATTATAGTACTGTTAAGCCTCTAGATCTAGATAATGATAACTTCGGGATAGTGTGAGGCTGTAAAGGCAGCTCTATTTCTAGATCGCCATGAGCGTAACCAGGATCCACTGCTAGAGTCTGGATCTGAAGAAGAATTCGGCGAGGTTTATTCATAATTGTAAGAAATGTACTAATAACCCCTTGAAGAGAAACATGCCCTTTCAAAACCTAGAAGCTAGTGAAGCGAATTGTATGGAGTTTGACTAGCTTTATGCGAGTGCGACTTTTGAGAACCTAGGAGTAGATTAGCTTTATTAACTTAGCATGCGCACGACGTGTTACGTACAAACAAAGCCAGTACTTTTGAGGGATAGTGGCAAAAATCCGTCGTGTCAAGAGGATATTTCAGACCTGAGCCAGCGATGTTCAGTCGGAGCTCTTTAAGCTGCTTTAAAGATGAAATAAGATCCCATGCATACCTCTAGGGCTACCGTGGTGGCTTCATCGAGTTCAAGTACAAGCACCGGAGAGTGCCTACATGCTTCATGATTACAAGAGTACTCAAAGATAGCCGTAGGTTGGAAAGATCGAACTAGATGACCTTCAATCCGTCGATAGCAGTAAGCAAGCTTTCAAGAACTTGCACGACGCGTTACAAGGATCTAATATAAAGAATATAGGTGAATGTTCCCAACTTAAGATCGGAAAAAGAGGTTAGAAAAGATTCTACACGGGGACACTAGATGACCGCCAGGTGACGTAATGCAGATGAACAAAGTATTTGGTGCAAGTTTAGGTCGACTCGAATTAATCGTAGAGAATTCAGTCCTTGCGGCACATAGTTCCAGATATTTCTTGGGATAGTGCACGGAATATACGGGAAGCTCTCGTGTTCGTCAAGTCGCTATAGCCTTAGAAATGCGGCCCTTAAGTTACTAGGTATCGATGATATAGAACTGACTTAGACACTAATCGCTAATAGGTTATCCGAAGAAACGACTGTACTACATAGTCGGTTCAACTGGCAGTGACTTAGGGAGCGAAGATCAAGGTATCGCAATTTCCCATGCGTACTAAGGAATGTGCGGAAGCTTTACACACCTACTTAACTACTCGAAAGATAACTCGTGATCAAATCGCGTGGACTATGGCGAATATATTCCGTAACTTAGCTACTTTCGTACTCCCGCAGACGAATAAATCCTAGGATAAGAGTAAAGGTCGAATTGAATGATTAGCTAAGGCTGCCTCGTCGAGTACCACGTAAAAGTGTAATAAGCTCGTCGCACTAACACTAGTTCCGCGTAATACTAAGCGAGCACTTAGAAGACCTTCTATTAGAAGCTTTTCTAATTAGCTGTTCGCTTCTACTATATAACTTAACATACCTAAGCTAAACATATTAGAGAAATAACTCCATTGGTATACTAGATAAGCTATGCCCTTAGAGGCGACTGGATTTGCATGGTTACTAGTAAAGGGAAAAAGCTAAGGATTCCAAGCTAATCTTACTATATGTACCTTTACATGGTTCACCCTATGTAATAGATTCTTACTAGACAATTAAGAGAATAGTTACTTTATACATTTAAAAGAGATGGGACTTAGCTAGGATTGGCGGGACTTAGTAGGGCTTAGTCTAAGTTAACGGGCCGTTCCGTGTATCTATAAAAGATGGGGTCTAAAAGCTTGTTTGTTCGTGGTTAGATGCGCACGGGAACATGTATCATCTATGTTTATTATAAGTCTAAAGCTCGAGGAAGCTGTCCCTGCCCGCTTACCATGGAATCCAGTCGTCCTCTGTGCCGATAATGATGGCCCTAGTTCACTACTATTTCGGGTTGCTTCTATATGGAGGACTTATGGCGCGGTTCACATTAGAAGTTCTATGTAGAACAATAATGCGGGGATCTTGCGTCGTGGGAATGGTATGCTGGATTATTTCCAAAGCGGTATTTTGGTACTCTGCATTAATTAGTCTAAAGCTCTGGGTGCTTCCAGTCGGCGATGCTCGGTGCTCGCATTATTACATCGCGTTTCTCCTAATCGACTCCGTCCTCGTAATATGGGACTATTCGCATCATAGAAATAGAGTTTTGAATAACCTCTGTGGCGTGATTTTTTAGTCCACGAACCATCGATTGCTTCACGGAGTGTAATTAGCGAGTTCTGCTAGTGGAGCTGGTGATATTAGCGGCTTAGCCCCCGGTCAATCGCCTCGCGCTCTGCGTCCGCTTTCTTCGCCCGTCGCAACCCTGCCAATCTTGCGCATCATTTCCTTTGCAACTTTACAGGCTTCGCATGCCCGCGATAGACCATGGCATCAGGCTTTCTTGATCGATGCATATCGCGCCTTCTACATAGCCGAACTTCAATTGCGAAGAAGATCTGTGGCACATTAGGTCCCAACGTCGTTCGAGTAGGTCGACATCGACTCGTTAAAGGTCCCTGCCATGAGGCCGAACTGGAAGCCTTACAATTCGTCGCCAGATCAACATCTATACCTATACCCAGAGTTCATCGGACATATAAATACAAAGATAGGCTCTACATCGAAATGGAATATGTTCAGGGTCAGACTCTCGCGTTCGCTTGGATGAAAGGGCTGCTATCCGAGGATCAAAAAGAGCTATTATTGAAGAGCTCGCGAATTTTGTTGGCCAACTCCGGGGGCTGAAGCCACCGCAGGATGGAATCGTTGCATCGGCAGAGTCGCATTCCTGCCTGGATTATCGAATCGGGAATAGACCTGTTGGACCATTCTCTACCTACGACGAGTTTCATGCCTTCCTTCGAGGCAATATCCCATTTGATTCTAGTGAGCAGATTTTTGGGCAGCAAGTATCAAAATGTCATTCGCGCTCCTATCGTACCCTCTTTTCTCACTCAGATCTTGCTCAGCGTAACATTATAGTCAAGGATGGTAGGATTGTGGCTATTATAGACTGGGCATTCAGCGGTTGGTATCCTGAGTATTGGGAGTATACAAAGGCGCATTATGGCATGATGAACGTGCCAGACTGGTACTCGGAGTTCGAACGTGTTATGCCTAAGTACGATGACGAGTTGAAGGCTGAATATCTTCTCTGGGCTCTATATGAGGAGCCCGGGAATCAAAAGCATTGGCGCGTTCCCGGACCCGAAGGAGCAGTTGTTCAATAGGCACACTATCTATCATACTACGAACCACAGCTCCCCTATGGTCGTATCATAGACCTCTAGGCGTAGACATATATGTTTTGCGGACTCGATTCGCCCATCCAGTGGTCCGCCTGCCGAAGAGCTCGGATTAGAAACTGAGAAATATCAAACCCTCTTACTATCCTAGCCTCCTGAAGCATAGCTATAGCCGCCATTGTCCAAGTGACATAGTTCTGCTGCGGCGTTGCGTTTTTGACGGGAACCGGTACAGTAGCTAAGATCGCCTGGATCTGATCGTTTGTAATATCGTTAGGCACCTTTCCTATCAGGACCCTGCCAATAAGATGACCGCTTTGAAGAGGATTAACTCCCTGCTTGGCCGAAATACCCAGTTACGGTCGGGATTTAGGTCTTGCCTTGCTACTGGATCAAGTACAATCCCATCGGACACATCAATCGCAAAGCAGTCGTGACCGGTCGATTTTTTTCGGTGTGATAAGGATGCTCCAGTGATAAGCACTATATTGTAGCTCAACCCGGTTCTGTCCAAGTGATAGTTCGTCACGATGATGGATCGAAACGTAGACTCGACGTTTATCGCTCATAGTCAATCTGAATTGTTAGCTCGAGGCTATATACAAGAGAAGCACTGCTTACAGTGTGTTTCGAAGACTAGTTGTTAAGGATACTCGTTGTGCGGGCCGTGTGGACTGTACGTAGGCTTTCTTGCTGGAGGCTTTCTCGAAATCCCTTCCTACTTATACACCGTGAATGGCGCTGTGCTGATTAGCCTGCCTAGTACCCCAAACTTAGTGTTAGCATATTCATTGGATAGGAGCCCATGAAAGACGGTACTTATCTCTCCAGCCTCGTAGGAGCTCTCTAAGTAGACTACACTAGGCAGCAGTTAGTATAAACAATAGTACGCTGCGCTTATGTGGCACAGTGCCAGCACTTGCTTTTAGACTACTCTTGACATAGATAATTTATTGAATAACGTTGGGATGAGGATTCCGTTCGAGGAGTTCCAACGCCTTAGCGCTTACCGTATATAGGGTTCAGAACCTCCATTAGTATATAATCATCGACCATGTTCGTGGTGAAAGTGCGAATTCGGGTATACTTCCCTTTTGGTCCTTCACCATAAATGGCGCTTAAACTTAGTATTAGCATATTCATTGGACGAGAGGCTATGAAAGAATGTACTTGTTTTTCCAGCTTCTCAGGCGCTCCTCAACGCCATGCAGTCTATCACCAGGCAGCAGTCAGTACGAACAAAAGTGGGCTGCGCTTATGTAGCACACTTGCTTTCAGCCTGCTCTTGGCATAGATCTTCCATCGATTGTCGGTTTGACTGATTTGGTATGCAGCTTAAGCCGAAGTCACAATTTGGATAAATGGCGTACATAAGCCGCTGCTCCGCGGCATCAACAGCAAACTTGCAACAACTCTCAAAAATAACTTCCAACATCGTCATGTATGTGCTATCCTTAATTCTCTCCGCTTAACCTAATTCGAGATAGGTGTCACAACCGAAGTATCACGGTTATATTGATCGTTAAGGGCAGCCCCAGAGACTCTATGAAGTAGTCATCAGCGACTACAGAAACTCTTAGTATGTGGGACCGGCTAACAACCCAGCAAATAACGAGACTACAAACTATCCGATCCAGCTTTGCAAGCATATTGGGCGCAACATCGGGCCACTGGTCAAGAGATTGCTCGTAGCAGCTATTGATCTATCACCTTGGCGCAGTCGATCATGCTTCCTTATCGTGCTGCTGTGATGAAGTCTTCTATCCTGCGTCTCTAGTAACGACTAAGCTTTCTCTAATGAGCATATAAGAGCCTAGATCTATGAGATTCCATATGTCGTTCGCATGAATTATGGTATTACTGGGTTTCATATCGTTATATGCAAGGACAAAGGAGTGAAGATGTGTCGCTACGGCCTTAAATTCTATTAAAGCAGAGGTCGATGTTAATTTCAGAGCTAGCAGTCCGAAGGTATTCCTCGAGTGTATGGCGATATCATTCCAAGGTAAGACTAAAAATACAATCGCGATGAACCAGATAGCCGTGATATCGAATAATATCAAGATAAGGATTCCGTTCGAGAAGTGCCAACGCCTCGGCTAACCCCCTGAGCTCGTTGTAGAACGAGAGTGGAGGTCCTTTCAAGACATAGTTCGTGTGATTTGTAGCCGCTCTTGTGATATGTGTGGGAGCTGAAGGATAGACGTCTTTTTCTGGAGCAAGCTTTAAATTTTCTCCAAGTATCTTAGGACGAAGTAGGCATCGTAGACCTGCCAAAGTAAACCCAATGGTCGTTATCGATAACGGTAAACGTGGAGTATAGAAATCGGTGCTCACCGTTAATAGACTTAGAGTGCTCGCAAAGTGTCTTTAATTGTTCACCTTTGGACGGGCATTACGTATTATAAGAGACGTCTATCCATGTATGGCGGCGTAGAGTTGAATGAGCGCTAGAAGTACTATCCATTCGCTTAGTCTCCGCCACTAGTAAGACTAATTAGTGTCTAAAGCTAATTGAGAATCCTTAGAAGATTTCAAAAATACATTTTAGAAACCTAGAAATTGTTAAGAATCGAGATAGATTGCGATATTAACTACTATGAGCCACTACACCAATTCGGACAATTATGTTTAAAATTCTCAAAACATGTATATATCAAGCGGAGTACCACACTGAATTATCGTTTTCGCTACATGCCATCGGGTAACACTCACGTGTAATCAAGGGATTCAGTCGTCCTTGTTTATACTAGCCCACCACAGAATTTATCACGTGCAGAGCTGGATGGCTCGGATCTTCCAAGCCTCAAAATATACGTTATTGAGTTTACATATATAGATATCTATACTCACTCTCCCTCCAACCGATTCGTTTCGATTTAACCGATCGATTCGACACTTCGAATCGGAATCGAATCGAAGTATACTGATTCGCTCAAAACCATAAATCGGATCGTGAATCACCGATTCTGTGGGACCTTGAATCGCCACTGAATTGATTGATGCCAACTCCGGCCGTACGCTGAATCAAATGTATGCCTTGTGGCGTAAACAGTGAGATGAGACATGGAATCATCAGGCCAACCCAGGCTGACGAATGAGAGCGGAGTTGTCTTACGAACGCAACAATTCCCGCCTGAAGGGTGTCCTAGGTGATAAGGGCGCCCGTATCGCGTGGGTCGCTATAAACAGTTCAACAGGGGGCTCCCAATTCATACTCACCAATCGCCAATATATATCCGCGTGCAGGCAGCATCACCGGAATAAAGCTCAAAAACGTTAATTAATTAGATAGTCACGACCTATGACCATAAGTACTAGTCTTATGGCAATAAGCCTGGCCTTTGTAAGTAGTACTCAATTATAGGCAATACTAGGGCATGTTATCATGGTTGAAAGATACGTAGAAGGATATGAGGTCCGCGATCGGTGAGTATTGGTAGCCCCTGTTGTTTCTTATGCCTTGTGGCGAAAAAAGTGGAACGAAACCCAGAGCAAGAAGGATGATAACACCAGAGACAGAGAATGGCTTTCAGGGCTTGTTGAGGCGTTATAAGAGTTAGAGATATACCCAGTAATCTAATTTATTCCAAAGGTCCTGCATCCTTCTTTCACTCAGGTTCTTCTCATTTTCTTCTATGAATTCATTCATCATGCCAGGTCTTTCTTTCCTCCTATCCATGCGATCTGCTGCGCTGGGACTCGGCCTCTTGGCTCTGTCACCCGCGGCGACAATCGCTGCTCCACTATCAACTGTACCTCGTCAAGATGCTAGCTCTAGGCAGCGGGCCGACGATCTCTGCAGCTCCATGAATGCTGACCCTGCAGATGGTTTCCAGAGCATTACCACGCTACCTACGGAGTCTGGGTACTCCACTGGAATAGATATCAACTGGTAAGTGATCTATGGTACGCCCCCGCCTGGAAGCATATAAATGAACCTCTGTAGGTCTGCCACTTGCCATAAGCAGGCCAGCTGTATCGTGAGACCCGAAGAGACAAGTCAGCTGCAGCGACTTGTCCAGAGGTTGGTCGAGAACGATGTAAGATTCGCTGTCCGCAGCGGTGGCCACTCGCCTAATCTACTCGCGGCGGCCATAGAAGACGGTATCCTCATCGATATGTCGGGCTTCGACGAGGTCACCATTGACAAGGATAACGGTGTCGTAGTCGTTGGCTCCGGACAGAGATGGGGAGACAAGATCTTCCCGGCACTCACCGCCGAAGGCCTGATGGCCGTTGGAGGTCGTGTCCCAGCAGTCGGTGTTGGTGGCTTCTTGCAAGGTACTGGTCTATCATATCTATCCGGCCGTTACGGTCTTGCCTGCGATAATGTCAAAAACTTCGAAGTTATCCTTTCCGACGGTTCCCTCGTCAATGCCAACACGGACGAGAACCCCGACCTTTTTAAAGCCATGAAGGGTACTGGCAACCAATTTGGTATTGTCACCCGGTTCACCATCTATACCTATCCTCTAGGCCAGATCTGGGGTGGTCAGAAATTCTACGGCCCTGAACAACTCCCCGCGCTCTTGCAAGCTTCCCTCGAATTTCAACAAAACGCTGCTTTGCATGACGTTGACGCCAGCATAATGCTTCTATACTTCCCGACTGGTCCAGACGCTGGCGGTGTGCTGAGTATGGTCTACCTCAAACCTGAGGCTAATCCTCCGGCCTTCGCTCCCTTCGAGAACATTCCCACGACGGACGATAACACAAAAATCCAGTCTCTTACCTCGATGATTGCCGGCGCGCCCGTGCCCCCGAACCCACGCTGGGACTGGTGGAACGTAAACTTCAGGCCTACAGCGGCGATCTATGATCATTTTCAACCGCTCCTCCAGGGTCAGCCTGTTGAAACCATTTCGTCTGTTAAGAACAGCACAATCGCGGTTGGGCTCAACTCCATCGGACCGAACGTAATTCAGCGTGGCATAGACATGGGCGGAAATCTCCTTGGCAACACGGTCGAGGCGCAGACGTGGTTTGCGATCAATGCTGGGTGGGCGAATGCAGCTGACGATGAGACCGTACATACGGCGGGCGGAGAGCTTATCAGGCAGATGAGAGATGTAACGATCAAGGAAGGCGAGCATATCGAGTGGCTGTTTCCCAATGAGGCGAATCATGATCAACAGGTCACCGGCTCATTTGGCGTACAGAACGTGGAGGAGCTAAGGAGGGTGAGAGATAAGTACGATCCTCAGCGCGTCTACCAGAGGCTTTTGCCAGGGGGTTTCAAGATTCCAGGCTCGTGATGGCAGAGATCCCTTCGCGGAGAGGGTCTCTAGAGTGCTATCAGCAACAACACAGCTTAACATAGTATACATATTGCTCGAAGACTAAGAATGGAATCAATGGATACCATTGACTGAGTCCGCTTGGGATCCTTTGGGCCCACCTGTCCTTGACCCGTCTCCCGAATGTAGCAGAAGGGCAGTGGATCGTGTATGGTGCTAGATGTTGCCGTTTCATTTGGGTAAAAGCGCAGTACGTGGGGTCCAGGCAGTCAGCCTTAAGCAGGGTCGTGTATCCACCGCCACCGAGGGAATTCCACGGGCTAATCATCAGCTTAGAGAGGTAGTGCCAGCGAAATTTCCCGATTAGAGACCGACCAGTTTGGGCATAAAAACGAGTCCTGGTATCGGGAACTGAGAATCTCGGGGACTCAAGATACTCACTAAGAATCCCACCATCCTCCCGAAGATCCAACGGAATTGCTCGAGTCAAGCTCGCAATCCGAGTGGTAACCCGCGGGTAGTCATCGCATGCAGGCCATAGAAGGACCAGCCATTTAATAAGTGGGCAGTAATCTCAGCTTCCGCTTTCCAGAAATGAAAGCCAACTTGAATTTTGGCTCAGTGAATGCACGACCGGTCTCATTACCATCCTCGATTTCATAATGCCGTTGCAAGCCGCAATTTTTGTCATGTCCCTCGAGTGCTCGCCTGCACACTCGTTCGCGCACAAGCTTGATATGGCCAAGAAGTACGTAATCAGCGGCATTGAGCTGTGGTGGGAGGATCTTTTGGCAGTGCGCAAGCTGCGAGGCATGTGTGACAAGCATTCCTTGCAGATAATCTCGATACAGTCGTTCTATCATTACGAGGGGCTTCGGGACCGTTCCATTCACGAGCAACGTACTGCTCGGCTCCAGGAGTGGTTCTAAGCAGCACACATCCTTGGCACCGACCTGATCCTGATTCCGTCCAACTTCCTGTCTGCAGAGGAGCTGACTGACGATGCGGCGGTTCGGCTAGCGGATTTGCGAAAGGTAGGTTCCAGTCCACCTCCACCGTCCACTGTTCAAGCATGTCGACGTCCATTGCACCGTGGCGTTCAGCCTTGCTCCATTTTGAACACTTTGTCATGCAGATGGCCGACTTGGGACTTGACAAACGACCAATAATGAGGTTTTGCTATGAGAGCTTAGCGTGGGACACAAATGCGGATACATGGGAGAAGAGTTTGGAGGTGGTACAGCAAGTGGACCGCCCCAACTTTGGCATCTGCCTGGACGCCTTTAACATTGCGGCCCGGGTCTTTGCCGATTCCGCCGCGCCAAGCGGATGTGCCCGTGATGGCATGAAGGAACTCGTGTCTAGTCTCGAGCGTCTGCGGTGTAGTGTTGAGCCAGCGAAGGTGTTTCTAGTCCAGCTTGTCGACGCAGGACGTCTCAAGGAGCCGTTGGTAGAGGGACATGAGCTCTACCAAGCGGCACAGCCAAGCCGCATGTCTTGGTCACGCAACTGCCGCCTGTTCTATGGGGAACACGGTGGATATCTTCCAATCAGGGAAATCGCCTGGTGTTGCTTCATGATCTAAAATATGACTGCTGGGTTAGTTCGGAATCATTCAACCGGCGAATGTCGGACGACGATACGGGAGTTGCTGAAGAACTCGCCAGGCGTGTTCTATCCCAGGATATGGATAGAAGGCAGACCGGGGGATTGCCGTGCCATGGTGGTTTTAATCGTGATCTTATCTCGCATTTGAATGCTGCCCCGTTGTAGGTGCAAGGCTCGGGTAATCTATGGTGTATCATGCATACATAGCATTGGCCCCTTCGTTTAATATCAATATGCAGCGGAGAGAGTATTGTTGAAAGGTGGATTTGTTCCCAGAGAAAAAAGATTATGCATCCATCGCTGGAGACTCGTAGAATCGGCGGCGTAGTGAGCACTAGTTACTGCAGTAAGAACACAGTTTTCAACATGGGTTGATCATGATCGCGTTCAAAACGCCAACTTGAACAACCTTGGATCTAAGGCACGCAATTAAGGCTGACATGGACACCTTAGGTATTATTAGGGCGTGCCTGGTGTGAACCTTAGTGCTTTAACGTCTCGCTCGCGGCTCTTCCAGTAATCCATCGTGATGTTCACGACTTTCTCCATCAAAAACAAGACCGAGGACGTGGCTGTTCGAGCTGATCAGCCTCGGACCAAAAAGAAGCCCGTCCCACTCGCCTGCGAGTATTGCAGGAAGAATCGCGTCAAGTGCGACAACGCCAAACCCTGCCGACACTGCACCTCCAGAAAGCTGAACTGTGTTTACTTGGAGCATGCTGACGTCCGCGTCCTGGTCAAGTATGTCCTTTGCAATGTCTTGGAGCGCCAGACTGACGTCAGCAGACAGGTACAGTGCCTGGTCGGCAAGGTCCGCCATCTCGAAGACCGCCTGGAAGAGGAGCAGCAGAAGACGAAAGCCCTCGCGGTACAGCAAGCCTACAGTCAACACGATGCAACGTCCATTCACCTCCGTCCCGCTACCGTCAGTATCTGCTCGGATGATCTAGCCTCTCCCACCGACGAGCCCTCGCTCCGGCTCGACCTGTCCACCAATGCCTATGCCGCAAAGATTGACACCATCCTCTCGCAGCAACAGGTGTGCGTCCCTCTCAGCGTCGCCTCCATAACCTCCGGAGCTTCTTTCAACATCAGCACGCACCAATTTCTTCCAAGCCCTCGTCTTCCTCTGTCGCGCAAGCTGCAGGACCATTACAATCGACTCTATTGGCGAAGGCTTCACCAAGCACTTCCAGTACTGCAAGCAGACTCGTACAAGGCACATTATGCCATGCTGTGGCATTCGGATGGCTCGCGCCACATATCTTCCCTTGTAGATATCGTGCACGCGCTTGCCGTCCAGTCAGAGTACAGTTCCAAAGTCCCAGATCTTTCCGATCAGCCAGGGCTTCTAGAGACCGATAGCGCTAAAGACAAGGCTCGGTCTCTAGCTAGCTCGCTTTTCCAATCGTGCTCAGACGTACTCAACAAGGAGCATGATTCTCCGACCTGGACTACTCTTCAATGCTACATCCTTCAAGTGCATTACCTCCATAATGAATGGAGACACAAATCTGCTTACCAAGTCCTAGGCCTGGCAATCCGGGCCGCACATATCCTGGGCTTGCATCAGAGAGCGCCCCAGGGAACTCCAACTGATGACCTGAATACACAAGACCGAATGCGAGATCTCCTCTTCTGTCTCGATACGCAGCAGCTCATTGAATATGGTATGCCATGCGGCCTCCCAGATCGTACCCCAAAACGATATATACCACCACCAGATCCTGAGAATAGAGACTTCTGGTTCTATTACTCGAGCATGATGATCATTGCCAAAAGCATACACAATCATTTGAACACAGATTTACAACCTTTAGCGTCACGTCCTACCACGGGTACGAATTCGGAGATCGGTTTCGATGCGTTGAAGCGAATGGAAGTAGCTTTGCCAAAGCTGTGTCTTGTGGTGGAAGCATGGGCAGAATCTCTCCCCCCCAAGTTTCAGCTGACTCAGGCAAATGGAGAGACATCCCTGACTATGAAGCCAGCCATGCGCATTGATCCTGATGTACCTGTATGGCATCTTCGACAATATGTCCTGCTGGATATCTCGTATCATTGGGTTTGTCTGACCCTGGTGCGATGGTTCTTGGACCCGAAGAGCAATGTTGAGCCATCCGAGGTTCAACCTTTCGACCAATTTGCAATCCGGGCAGCCCAGCACGCTACAGCTATCGTGAAAATCTTAGATGTTACCAACAACGAGACAGAAGCGCTGCAAGGCTGGCTCATCGCTCATCGGATCGTATGGGATGCTGCGCTTGCTCTGATCGGATTTCTTCATGGTAGACCCGGACATTCGCTTACCGCCGAAGTCATATCGGCGCTTACCATGTCGGGCACAATCCTAGAAACACAGGGCACGAGGTTCGCCCACGCTGCCTTTCCTGTTATTCGTGAAGTTCTCCAAAACATGGAGCCACAGAGCAGCGGTAGCGAAAGTTTATCAGCGGGCAGCTCGACACTATCGTCCTCTCGTGACATGGCACAATCACCTCCATCCTTGAGTTATCCTGACATAGACCTGGGTGACATTATGAATGACGCACCTCACGAGATATTTGATTTTCCTTCGGTGGACTTTGACCTGATGCCGATACTCGGACCGGCGCCGCTAGTCTTGCAAGACCATAGGACGAGACTTGAATCCGAATTACTTGATTACATCACTTAGCTCTGTCAGTATTCGGGATATTAATTCTCCCAATTGTAAAGTCTTGAGCGTTAGTCTCGGCGTTGTGGGAAACGCTTTCGCCCAGGTCGCGATGAGGGAAGCGACGCACTCATTAGGTACCCGTGTCTGACGCATGTCTCTCAACGATGGATGATGCGCCGTGCATTTCCTAGGCAATGCACCCCTGAAGGCACTCGGGCTCTACATAGAGATCTGCCGCTAAGCTCACGCGAGACTGGCTACATATGGTCTTCCGATGATGGCCCAATTAGGCTAGCCTGAATAGACCTTGCAGTTCAGGCGTATAGACCATGCCTTGCCTTTAAGGCGAGGTCAGCAATTATATAACTCTTTTACTTACAAGACTATTCTGTATGCTGGTCAAGGTACATCTCCGGCTATTCCAGTCCTCTCGTGAATTCCTCGCATCCTGTCGCTTCACGATGAATACCCATCCTCATGTTATTATCATCGGAGCAGGTATTGGCGGCTTGACGACTGCGATAGGTAAGCTATTCAGTTTCTTCCTCAATGTAGCTCTCTCTAACAGGCCCCCAGCACTGTGTCAAGTCGGATGTAAGGTCACCATTTTGGAGCAAGCTTCTAGGCTTTCCGAAATTGGAGCAGGTATACAACTTGTAGGCGCAACGTAACTAGCTTTTTATCCTAACTAATGTCATACGGGCCCCAAACGCTACACGCGTACTTCAAAACCTGGGCGTTCTTGCAGAGGTAACTATCTATGCAAATAAACCCGCCGGTCTTGTTGTGCGCCGCTACGATGATGATTCAGAGATTGGACCCCGCTCACATAGCGATGGCCTCGACAAAAAATTCGATTCTCCAATGCTAGTCATCGTGGGTGCGCGCCAGACCAATCGTTTGGAGCTCTGCTGATACTTTCGTAAGCATCGAGCCGACCTTCAAAGAGTACTGTTGAAGGCTGTCCATGCCCAAGGCGCCCGCCTTCACATGAGCGCTCGTGTCAAAACTGTCGACCCTGATTTCAACGCCAAAGTTGAGCTTGAGACAGGACAACAGTTCGAGGGTGATCTTGTCGTCGGGGCGGACGGGATAAACAGCCAAGTCAGGGCACAGATGGTAAGATATTGGGAGATCCCAGACGAACTCACAGCGACCGGCGATGCAGCATATAGAGTCACTATACCGCGGCACAAGCTGCTTGAATGTCCCGGCCTCATACAAGAAATTGATGGCAGAGTCAGCAGTCGGTGGATCGGCCCTCATGGCCATATCATGGCATATCCACTCCGTGGCAACGAGCTTTATAATGTGGTCATGGTTCACCGAAATGAAGAGGCTGGACTGGATAAATCAAACATATGGACACGCCGAGGACGTATGACGGCTTTATTGAGGTTCTATGGCAGCTGGAGTCCTCTGGTGAATATTCTGGCGAAACAAATCAACACCGAAGGACTCGTGCAGTGGCCATTAGAGACCCGTCCACATTTGCCAAGCTGGTCCGTCAATCGAATCTGTCTTCTTGGAGACTCAGTCCATGCCATGCTACCATATGTGTACGTGCATTTCTAAACGTATTGTCTGCTGGACTCCTTCATAACAAGTTTCGAACAGCGCCCAAGGGGCTGCGCAGGCTATCGAAGATGCCGCTGTTTTAGGCACTTGCCTTTCACAGATCAGTGATATTCCGCAGGTCCTTTCGATATACGAGCGTGTCCGCAAAGCAAGGGCAGAGTTCATTCAAAACTCTGCTTCTACGATGCGGACAGTCCTACATTACGAGGACGGAGTCGATCAGGAGAAACGCGATGCCATAATGCGAGCGCCGAGAATCGCCGGCTGGAAGCACCCGGATCTTTGGGCTGATGCAGAATACCAAAATACCGTTTGGGGTTATGATGTAATTGCGGAGACTCAACGAGAGTGCAGCAAATGTCTAGAACCCCCAAATAACGCAGAGAGGCAAGTGAAAAGACGGTCAAGGCAAGTTGAGTACGTAGTAGTCTTCATTCTTGTGCTCTTATTAGAGTGTATGCTTAAATATATCTGGTGGGGCTCCTGACATGTTTATGATTACGGACTCCACAACGAAGAGCACAATGGATGAAGTCTCCATGAACCTATTTCAAAGCCCCTTCGATAACTCAGCGTTTCTAAGCACTGCGGGTGGCACACTCTCCGACCTGAGTCCACCACTGCCTTCCCTTATTCAACTGTAAGTTTACTCTGATCTTTAGTCCCCCCACGTCGTCCCTCTTTGAAATTACGACCTTTTCCCCGCGTCCTCATCACCGCCACCTCAATCCGTCATAATAAAAATCATCTGACGTAATGTTCAGGATGTTTTCTGTACCATTGCTACCCAGGCCCAAGAGACTCTACGCCAATATTTTAAAGAACGATAAGCTCTCTTGTCCAGGGACCATGGTCTTACTCTGACGACTTTTTTAATTGTATCAGCGAATCAGCACTTCCGTCTGGCTTCACGACTCCAACCATCTCCAGAGACTCGTCTGCCCGTTGGAACAGACCCTCCCAATCCTCCAGGGTTCGCTCTTTGCCGCCGAATTGGACCATCATTTGCATATCTAAGGCTCTCATCACTCGTTCCCGCTCTCTGTCAACAGCTCCTGGCATGCTCATGACCTGTTCAGCGACGATGATGCTCGCGCCTGGTTTCAAGCACTGCGTCAATTGACGTAGAATCGTGATGCAATCTTCGTCAGCCCAATCGTGAAGGATATGTCGAAGCAAGAAGATGTCAGCGCCTCGGCTAGTCGATTTTTGAGGTTCAAAGAACGAATGCGGTGTGAACGTTACGCGTCCTTTGAGATGCGCTGGGATTGTTGCATCAGCTACCTCTTGAAGATTGGTGCTATCCTGAATCATCAAGGTAAGGCTTGGAAATGCGTCAGCAAGCATCACGCTCACGAAACCATTCGCTCCTCCGATCTATCAAACCGGCATCAGCGAGTCCAACGTCGACCAACGAGCCACGAACTTACGTCAACGACAAGAGCCTCACCTAGCGACTCCCACGCAAATCCTCTTACGACATGGCTTACGTCGTGTGGACCACCGTTCGTGATCAATTCCATGTACCGTCCATAGCCTTGAATAAGGCTCGGCCGCTTTCCAGCATACTCCCACCATGAATCTTCCGTGTGGTGCGCAACCTGAAACGGAGATTTTATCGCATCCTCTTGTCCCTGCTTGAGCCATCTGATGAGACCTAGTGAAGATGGCAAGCAAACTTCCAGCTGGTATGTAAGTAGGGGCTCCAACCTCGGTATCTCCATGGAAGTCACTGTGTGTGAAATGTATCCATTGCGGGGCTCTCGGAAGACCTGATATGTCATTGCTTGTCGCAGGATCCGAGCGAGTGTATCGGCTGGCAGTTTGACTTTGTCTGCCAAGGCTTCGATACTGATGTCACCATTTGCTGGAACTAATTCGGCGATTCGATAATGGTTGATCGTCTGTAAGGATACCAGACTATGCTTGTCCTGCGTTTTGTTAGATGCTTTAATCGCAGGCTTTGATGCAGCTTACTACGAGCGCCATATTTTTCGAAGTCTCAGTAGGTCCCTCCAGCGCATTGATCAAAAGCCGACATGCCTGCACTAATCTTGTACGGGCGTTCAGGCTTTCTCTAAAGCCATTCTCCGTCTTGCTGGGTCCCTTGGACTCATTGACTGCCTTCTGTTGCTCATTCTGGAGACTAGCATCATGTCGTAGGAAGTAGAAGCAGCTTTTGATCGTGTCAACCAAGGTATCTATGGTATCGACCTGTCGCGGCGGTGTAGTAGCTGGCGAAACAAGTCCAGTGCCAAGCGAGCCCATAATTTCTCTGTTCATGTGTCTGTTTAGGATGTGTGCAATGTGAATGTGGCAGTGTCAATGGTTCAAGCAAGCCTGGTGTCTTTAGTCGATGTGGTTAATGGCAATTCCGTCTTCTGCCTAG
Organism: Pseudovirgaria hyperparasitica; assembly: GCF_010093815.1. Classification (NCBI taxonomy): domain Eukaryota; kingdom Fungi; phylum Ascomycota; class Dothideomycetes; order Acrospermales; family Acrospermaceae; genus Pseudovirgaria; species Pseudovirgaria hyperparasitica. The sequence goes on from NW_022985567.1 coordinate 286,957, forward strand.
ACGAGGTATCTAATGCCAACGGACCGTTGTGCCATACACGTAACGTGCAAGCTGTGCACAATCCTCATACCGCCTTCAGCGTTACGCCAGTCCATAGCCCGGTCGCTCCTAGGAGCAATGTGCATTGGCTACCCTAATGGCTACCTCCGAAACATGAAGGTAACGAGCGCAGGGGGGCAGATCTCCTGTTACAGATTTAAGCACTACTACGAGTAGTATAAGTCTGGTGAGATATCTTCCATTTGGGGTTAGATTCATTTCTGGAGAGGGCCGGAGCCCAGTCTAACCAAAAATAGAAGCTTCATGGACGTCCTCCATTCGTCTTCATTTGGCGTACGAGGTTGGTACACGCAGTACGACGCCATTCCACCTCGATGATATCTTGCTCACATCTTGACCGCGACTGACGACATGAGCAGCGTCTCTTTGACTATCCCTTCACTGCCAACGCTTCAAGTCGCAATACCATTCCCATACCCGTTCCCGGTCCCTCCATCCCATCCGCCAGGATGTCTTCGACCAAGACTCTCCAACAGCGGAAAATCTCGAAAGCCACCACAGCTGCCACTTCCCCAGGCTCCGAAACAGAAACTAAACACGCTGGGAATTATGGTGGCAACAGCGTCAAAGGCTGGGTAGGGTATCTCCCCCAATCATGGGTCCCATATATTCAGCTTGCCCGCCTCAGTCCCCCCGCTGGCCTCTTCCTGATCTACTTCCCCCATGCTTTCGGCCTCCTTTTGGCCGCGATCAAGCAGCGTTCCGACCCATCCGACGTCCTTTTCGCAGCGGGCAAATTACTCGCCGGTTCCTTCTTCGTCTCAAACGCAATTCACATCTGGAATGACCTGATCGACGCACCGCTCGACGCCAAAGTCGAGCGGACACGCCATCGTCCAATTCCACGTGGCGCCGTCTCCCCCTCCGCCGCGCTCGTCTTCACGGCAACGCAGGCTGCCGGCGCTGCTTATTTCCTGCCCACCATGGAAGGTGATACATGGCAGAACTTTCTGTACTCGGTGCCTGGGATATTGGGCTGGACTTACTACCCCTATGCGAAGCGCCAGGTGCCCGCTCCTCAAGCCGTGCTCGGATTCTGCCTCGCATGGGGCAACGTTATGGGTGAGAAGACGATGGGCGTCGAAGCCTTCACGACTGGACTTCTAGGCTCGAATTCCGTGCCCGCGGTTCAGTATGGGTCCGCGGCGCTGTTTGCGGCAGTACTGCTCTGGAGCATGATCTACGACACCGTGTACGCACACCAGGATCTCGAGGACGATCTCAAGAACGGCATCTTCAGTCTGGCGGTATTGTGCCGGGGAAAGACGAAAGTGCTGCTGTGGCTGCTGCTTGCGCTCATGGTTGGGTCGCTTGTTGGGACCGGGATATGGGAAGGACTGGGAGCGGTGTATTATCTTGGAGCGGTAGGTGGTGCGGCGGCGAGCTTGGGAAGCATGATTATCTTTGTAGATCTAAAAGATAGTGAGAGCTGTTGGTGGTGGTTCGGGAATGGGTTTTGGTATGCCGGAGGTGCAATTGCCACGGGATTGGCGGGTGAGTATGCGATGAAGGCAGGGCTATTGGATCTTGTCCTCGAAGGCCTACGAATGGAAGGGATCTAACGACGCGAAGTGATGCGATATCGGACGTGGGTATTCTCGAGGAGAGAACGGGATCTTGGTGGGTCGTCGACAACTTACAAGGCCTGATATACCGAGAATGTAAGCAGGAACAACGTCCAATTGGAGTGAGTAGATGTACAGCATGTTTTGCGGACCCATACAATGGCATTTCACTATGTAGGACTCAGAAGGAGATTGTATGAGATGCTACAGGGCCGGAAAGGCAACAGAGGTCATTGGAGTGAGGGCGGGAGTGCGAAGTAGCTTCTTAGAACCTTGTATTGGATGGACAGTCTTGAATTTTGGGTAAAAATTCGACTTGACTCCATGTAGAAGATCCAAAGTAAATGGATAGCTGTGTTGTTCAGGCTGTCGATTTACATTCGATCTTATGTCGACGCCGCAGGGCCATGTGATATATGACTTCTAGAAGTTCCAGATCTCTTGAGGATACACATAACAGTGCTGTCCGGAGTTGTCGGAATTTCACTGCGTGGAAACTGAGATCTGGGGATCCGGGCAATCAACACGGTGATGCTGTGAAGATTTGCGAACGAGACCCTTCGTGGTCCAAGAGAGTCTACAGTATTACGCCTTCTGTCCATTGCCCAAGAGGAGCCCACCGGTCGACTCGTACTAAGCATGGGTAGGTAAGTATATGAGCCATGGTTCTATAAAAAGACATAACACTCTGCAATATACGAAGAGCTGCCTGAGCCCTTAGTCACTGCATTTTTTACAGAGCGAGATAGAAACCTAAGAACAACCCGAAAGTACTTAACCTGGCATCAACATGATTTGGACCTCACTGTTTCTGGGCATAATATCTGGTATGGTTCTAGCGGCAGGTTCTATCTCGAAACTATCACCATCCGCAAAATCAGCTTGTTCAGAGCTCGCACACACGCTTGATGGGGGAGATGGGAGTATCGTAAACACACCTCCACTAAGTACAACATCCGTCGAAATCAACTGGTAAGCAACCGCGCCCTCGTTGTCTCCATTCGGGCTTGACCAACAGCTCAGGTCCCAATCATGCATCTTCAACTCCAGCTGCATTGTGCGTGCCCACAATGCGGAACACGTCTCAACTGCCCTGGCGATCATCGTCCAACATGAAGCCAAATTTGCTGTCCGCAGCGGTGGGCATTCGCCGAATCCGGGCTTCGCCGGTATTGCGGATCCGGGTGTGCTCATTAGCCTTGAGAATTTCCTGCAGGTAACCCTGAATGAGGATAAGAGCGTTGCTAGTATCGGACCAGGCACGCGCTGGGGGCAAGTATATGATACGCTCGATCCGGCTGGTCTCGCTGTCGTAGGGGGTCGCCTCCCTTATGTAGGCACAGCTGGTCTTGTTCTCGGAGGCGGTTTTTCGCATTTCTCTGGAGAGTTTGGCATGGCGGTTGATAATGTCAGGAATTTTGAGGTGTGTAGCAAGATCAGCTGTCTGCTCGAATTGACTGACCGGCTTCGCTGAAGGTCGTTCTTGCGAATAGTTCGATTGTAGATGCCAATGCGGATGAGAACGTCGAACTTTTCTGGGCTTTAAAAGGCGGTGGTCCCAACTTCGGCATTGTGACGAGATTCGATCTCAACACGATTACAGTAAGAGATATCTGGTACAGCATAAGAGCCTATGCCGTGGAGTCCGCGGATCATGTGTTGGATACCCACGCAGCATGGCAAATGGATGGTGGAAGGGATCCCAAGGCAACTGTAGCGCTCGTTATCAGTCTAGATGTCATCACTCTGGTGCTGGTGTACTCGGAGCCAGTTCAGAACCCGCCTGCATTCGCCGCATGGGACAACCTGAGTACGGCTGCCGTCCCAGTACCACCGACGCTCGGTACTGTCGCTTCTTTGACAAACACTCTCGGCGGCTCCTTCGAGTTGCTGCCCCAAAGGTAACAGGTGCGAATCATGTCGGAGTTCCTCAGACTAACACAAGCAGACATGATTACCGCGGAGTCAGCTCCAAAGTCGATGCTCAGCTTTACAAAGACGTCTATGCGCATTGGCTACCGGCCGCGTTAGCTACAAGGGAGAGGACCGGTGCGAATCAGACCTTCTCATTGCAACCTGTTCCCGCGAACATCGCGGCAGTCGGTGTCACGAATGGAGGGAATGCACTCGGTATTCCAGCCGTTGATCATCAGTGTAAGTGTCGTGAGTAGATCTCAGTTCTGGAAGCATAGCTCAAATTCCTAGGGTGGACTACATTGATCGACTGGAACAATGCCGTCGATGACGACGATGTTTGCTCAGCATCTTTCTCGACTACCGAGATGTGGACGAGCTTGAGCAGGGAGCGCGGACTAGATGTGAATTACATCTTCATGAACGACGCCTCTCGAGACCAGAACCCTCTCAGTACACAAGGTGCGGAGAATCTTGGCAAGTTAAGGTCTATCGCAGGAGCGTATGATCCTAGTGGTATCTTCCAACGATTGCAGAAGGATGGATTTCTACTTTCGAAGGCTTGATTCTATATATACAGTCGGATCTCGATATAACGATACGAAGACGGCCACGTCGATTACATCGGTATAGCGAGATTATCGTATAATTGATTCTTATATAAGCTGACCTTTAGGCGCTAATTGGCTACCTTCATTTTTAGACGATGTGAGCCCCTATTTCTAATTATCAAGGGTCTCCTCTCAACTCTACTAATACCTATTTTATATCTATTTATAACTTAACATAACGATAAATATAGGTAAAATAAGACAATTTATGAGATATTAGAATTCACGAAGAAGACACCTGCTATTTTAATAAAGTGGATAGAACCTATTATGAGTCCAAGATTAATAAGTAGGTAAGAAGAGAAGTAAATATAGAAGTAGATAAAAATAGATAGATTATCATAAGGTCCTTGATAGGCTGCGCGACCAGAGTGGCATTCCCCTCTAGGAGATGATGTTCATCGAGTACGCGATCTCCCCGGTGACAATGACTATCCTCCTCATCGATTGGGCCTGAAGACGGTCAAAGTGAAGGACCCGGATGGCATCCATGCTTGTCTCAGTAAGTAGGCTCAGGTCGAGAAGATGGATGCTTAAATATAGAGACCGAGACGGACGGTGAGTCTTGGGAATATTTATTGTATTTCCTGTCCCGCATTACGATCTAGTGATCGATGTAGAGCGCCAGCCTGATGTGCAATGGCTCTAAATCTACTGCAAGGGGTGGTCTTTTTGAGGACCGGCATACAACTGCGTCGGCTACCAACGCACGCGAAGTAATCGAAACTTCATCAGAGCTACCTGGAACCCTTATTAAATCTGCTTATTTTCGGAATTGAGGTTGTCAACAGATATAAATACGTGTTCCACTAGTGACTACTGTACTTGGTTAGCCACCCCTAGTGAATCGCGTAGCGTCTTCGTCTCTCTATACTAGTTAGTTTAGTGAATAGTCTCTTGAGACACAGCACGCTTTGTTGAAGTGTGAAGACTGCTCGATGCCTTAGAGAGACTGCGAAGTTACCAAGAATGCCGCCCTGATGACGTCCCTTCCCGAGGCAAGGGTGTGATGAAGAAGAAGCTTATTCGAGGCCATACGACTTCTATCATACATAGCCGACCCTGTGCCTGCGCGGTCATTGTATCGATGGTGTCGTCTCAATCAGTAGCTCGTAGAGATTGCGTATATATCGAAGCTGTCAGCTTTCAAGCGCAAGATGAAAGAGCAAGGTAGGCTTGGGCAGTGTTGTGGAGGAGAGGAGCGTTAGGTAATTAGGCGTTTCGGCTTATGAATCGATAAGGCAAATCTCGTGATATTTCTCATCATAACGTAGACATGTAGAATCATCTATACAATCACGCTGCGTACACTAGAGATCCTCGAACACATTCTCGAGATATTTCTGAACAGTCGTACCAAGCCGCCCAGGTACGGAAGAAGAACATCCGAAAACCGCTGGCAATGCGATTACATCTAGGGATGCATCAGGCATCAATGTCGACACCATAACGCCCGAACAGCAGTACGACCCTCCACCTGTACCTAGCCTTGATACTTCTTGAAGTAGAAAATCGACCAGAACAACCAGGCCCAAACCCAGACAACTACCCAGACGCTGAGCGAGCAGACACGGAAATACGCAACAATGATACATCAAGCATCGGATCACGATGAGAATGAGGTTGTTTCAGCTGAGAAATTGATTACCTAATAATCTATTTTGTCGTTCTCTACAGCAGTCGATTAGCTGAGCCGTTCTGGCGTGGATGAGGTCCAACACCGAACTATCGCGATGCTAGCCTTTCTCGACATAGTTTGTGATCTTAGCCCTGCTTACGTAAAAGTATTCTGAAGGCCTACCTTCCCTCGATTGGAGCTCAGATTCAATTCAGTTAGATTTGATTCTGCTCTCCCATTTGGGCGATTCAATTCGATTCGACGATATCTCAAATCGAATAACTTCAGTCTGTTTCGACTCGAGGTCCAGCATCGGATCGAATCGATTGGTGCCAACTCTGTGTCGGCGAGTGAAGCAACTGTCACTACTCTATCAGTTAGTGGGGGTGAGTGTTTCATTTGCTCTGATTCACATGTCAGGTTACGTACAGCGTAAGCACTACGCTGGCATCTGATCGGCGGCCCAGCTTTCTCGGTGGTCTCCTTTAGTCAAGCAGCTCCGAAGCAGGAAAGCCGAAAAAAATGAAATATGCGACCCAAAAATCTCTCATAAACTACTGACGTAGGTGTTCCTGTGTCGGATGATGTTGTACCTGTGCTGCGAGTCTTCTGCCGAATTCCAAGATGTTTCTATCAAAGGAAGATGTCTCGAAATTTCCGAACCCACTATTCGTGGCGTGAGTCTCACGTGGCTCTTTTTGATCCCAGGGTGTGTTTACAACATAATCACAGCTTCGAGGGAGCAATCATTGTGCGGCTCCTGCCTCATGCCACGAGAGCGTTCGTCTACGATATCACTTTCCATCTCAAACACCCGCGACTTCTGGCACTGAACTCAAAGAAGCCCCCACTACACTTCCATCCTTATCAGAAGGAGTACATGCAAGTCTTGGAAGGCGAACTCTTTGTGGAAGTCGATGGTGTAGAGATGGCATTGGCTCCGGAGCACGGTGAGATCACCGTGCGCCCATGGCAACATCATCGCCTTTATCCACATCCAAGCGGCGGTAGGGACACCATGAGATTTCTGCTATCGGCAGACGATACTCCGGAATCGTTCAAGATTGACAACGTCTTTTTCCAAAACTGGTACGCGTACCAAGACGAGGTTGTACTACACAAAGGGGGACATTTCGACGTGTTGCAAGTCATGAATGTAAGTTGATTTTACTTGGTGTTAGTCAACCCAATAGTTATCGGCTGAAAACGAGAGATGTTCGACGCTGGGGGTTCTTATCTCTCCTTACCGACCTGGATGCCTTTCCGATGTCAAATATCAAGAGCTGCTGGAATATTACTGGGAAGATGGATTGGCGGTCTTGCAGGTTATCAGCCATTTCGCGAAGAATGGACAACAGAATGGGAGCTTGCATGCAAAAAAATGAGCGAAACATGGACTCTGCGAAGATTCGCCCACGGCATACAATAGATGTAATAAACTGCTGTATCACTTGCATTGTATGCCTGATCAAGCAGTCCGAATAGCTACAAGCTAGATACAGAAATGGGAAGCCGCATGCTCAATCGAAAGTCTCCTCGGCGGTATAGAAAGCTGATGATGTAACACAGCAAACGTTCAAGATCGCTAATTGAGAGGAAGAGCAGACTCCCTGACGCGGCACCATTCCACGGTCTTTTTCCATAGATCGTCTTGAACATTCTCTTTCTGGCTGTCCGGCGAGCTTTCATCCTTCTTATACATTGTGAAGAATCCCATTTCCCCTGGAGAAGCCTTGTTGGTGGCGAACTCGGCGATATCGACCGCGGCTTCCTTGGTAGTCCGCATGGTAGGGTCGAGGAAGCGTAGAAGAGGACGACCGGGCCCAAGGATCCATTTCGACATGAATTGAACCATGGCAGGGGTGTTTTTACGGAGTGCGGCGGAATCAGTCATGTTACCGGGATTAACAGCGATGGCAGTAATATTGCTCATGTTATTCCTCTGCAGGCGACGGTTTAGAGCATGAACCCACATGGTCACAACCAGTTTCGACTGCGCGTACTTGAGGAAGCCTTGCGCCATATTATCATGGGGCTCTTTGTCTTCAGGGAATACGAGCTCATCAAGGTTCGAAGGGATAAAGACGGGAATTTTTTCAAGTCCGTTTTTACCTGGCCAATGCGCATCGCTTGAGAACAGAACAACACGACCTCCCGAACGCTCGAAGCTTCCAAGCAATCTTAAAACCAGAGCTGCGTGACTAAGGTGGTTGATCTGGAAGGTTTGCTCGTAGCCGTCGCTAGTGGTGATGGTGTCTTTGTTGAGATTCCAGAAATAAGCATTGCCGATGATGCTCGAGAGCGCTGGAAGCTTGCCGGTTTTGATCTCCGCGATTAGCTCATTGGCAAGCGTGTTGACAGATGTGAGCTTTGAAAGGTCCAGACCGCGAACCGTAGCCTTCCCCTTAGGAAATCTTGCAATTGTTTGTCGTAACTTTTCGGTGTTTATGTCGTCGCCACCGGGGTTTCGCACCGTCAAAAGTAGTGTATGTTCCGGGTAGTTCGTGAGTAAAAATTCGACGGTAGGGATAGCAAGCGAACCATTGGCGCCGGTGATAAGGATGGTGCCGCTCATTCTGGCGATGTAAAAAGTCACAACGATGGTTTATGATATTGTTACTTTCAAGGAAGAAAGGTGGCCAAGTAAGAGCTCATGTCCGCAGCAAGCTGGGTGAAGGATTCAACTGAGGTGGGAGTTTGGGTTGCCAAGAGTCTGAGCCACTGACGTTTATGGCAATTCAGAAATGCGTTCCAGCTTGGCACTGGGTAGAGTTGGGAGGAAGTGGTGAAGCCCACGCCCGTGTGGGAAACCCGGCGACAGAATGTGAGACCAAGTGTTGCGGCGCGTTGGTGGTCCAGTGTCTGATTTAGGGAATCTCTCGGAAGGGTCCGAATGACCCGAAAGCGGCTAGCGCACGACTTTTGACGCTCGGGCTACCATAACAAACCAAAGGCTTTATTGTACATTGGGGGCAGCTGGAGTAGCTTGATAAGCTACAGTCCCAGCCACCAGCGAGGGCCAGTCTGGGATCAATCAATCAGGCAATCTATCTTCTTCTGGCCATACAGATAGTACATTTCATCAGGTTCTTCGCGGAAGACAAGTCGGTCGGCCTGCAATGTAATTGGTAGTAGTGGATGCATTGAGAAGAATCTGCGAAGCGTTCCTTGTTTGGAATGTACGATTATTTGCTGCACTTTTTACCTCATAATATGGTGAGGGTTGTGGTATTTCCCTCCATGACACCATTATACGTTCCCTAGGCGAAGGTTCAAACTCTTCTCCAGAATGCCTTGGGAATCGAGGTAGGAACTCGCTACCGAGAATTTTGTTCTTGGAGTCTGTGTAATTTGATGCGCTTGTAGGGCAATAACGTCGATTATGCCCCTGATAGGACATTCGGCTGCTTTCCGATGAGATGATAAGGCTCCTTCTGCTTAGCTGACCTGCATAACTCTCGATGTGGATTATAAGCTTAGCTGACTTGCATAGCACGCGATATAGGTCATAATACCAGGGGCCATGGTAAGGTTGCACACCAGGTACATGGATATGTTGTTCGGTCAGTCCAGCAAAAACCATAAGCAGGTATTTCTTCTGAAATCCTCCGGATTCATATGCATATACTGTCTGTGCCGGCATCTAGCTGCTCGATAATTGGAGTAACTATGCCGGTCCCCAACTACCTCGCTCTCGGAGCAGTTCTTTTGCTGGTAACACTTTATTTGTTGTGTCTACCGCGACCGATACCCGGGATACCCTTTCGAAAGAATGCCAGCAGATCGATACTAGGAGATATGCCTGCCATGGCGAAACATTCTAGAGAGACCGGGCAGGTCTGGGATTGGATCGTATCTCAGACAGTGTCATTGAATTTGCCCATTGTTCAGGTGTTTGCGAGACCGCTGGCCAAGCCTTGGGTCATTCTATCAGACTTCCGAGAAAGTCAAGACATTCTGATGCGAAGAACGAGGGAGTTTGATCGCAGCACGCACGCTGGAGAGATATTCCAGGGACTTCTACCAGATCACCACAATTCCATGCTCTCAACTGCTCCGCAATTCAAAACCCATCGGAAGTTGATCCAAGACCTCATGACAACGGCCTTTCTAAACGAGGTACCCCAATAGAATATCCACCGTTATGGGCGCTAAATGATAATCAGGTCGCTGCGCCTCGCATTTATGGAGCCTTCGCCGCTTTATGCGATCTTTGGGTCCATAAAGTGCGATTGAGTGAGGGACATCCGTTCTCGGCATATCACGATGTTGAGAGAGCAACTCTCGACGCGATTTGGATGGCGGTTTTCCCATTGGCCCAGCAGGATGGACTGAATGCTCGTCAGCAACAACTTCTCTCCACGATACCGGACATGAATACATCCATGTGTGCTTCAAAAGATGATCCTGTGGAATTCCCGGAATCGCCAATGCCGCATGCACAGCAGTCGATTCTTACCCTTACCCAAAGTCTCGAGATAAGTATGAAGTCGCCATTTCCGAGATTGGCTCATTGGTTTCTTCGCCGAAGGTCGTACATGCGCGAAGCACGAACGTACAAGGAGAATATGATAGTTCGCGAACTAGAGAAAGCAAAGTTGCGGTTCACTGGTGGGCTAGATGGCGGCCAGGAGACAAGATGCGCCATGGACTTTGTTCTCCGCCGAGAGTTGATGTCAGCTGCTAAGGAGGATCGAGCTCCGAAGCATGACACCCGGATGCTGTTTGACGAGGTATTATACAGGTCTTTAGCCCATTTCCACGAGCCTGAACTAAAATTAATCGCAGTTGTTTGGTTTACTAGTGGCTGGACACGATACGACCTCGTCTACTACCTCGTGGGCTTTGAAGCTCTTGACAGATAACCCCTCAGTTCAGAGGAATCTAAGGAGCGCGATGAGAGCTGGGTTTCCAGAGGCCAACGCCGGGCAGAGATGGCCAACAGTGCTAGAGATTGTCAAAGCGCGCATCCCATATCTTGATGCTTCGCAGGAGGAAATATTTCGGCGGTCGATCGTTCAACCTTTCGTGGCGCGCCAGGCTGCGGTGAATACCGTCGTACTGGGACATCGCGTGCCCAAAGGTACTAACATCTTCATAATGGCGAATGGCCCCGACATTGTGTCACCATCGGTTGGATATCCCGGAAGAAAAAAGACATGAAAGCAGTAGAATAGCGAAGGGACGCACGGGCTCCTGGAATTCTTCTGATATCCATCTGTTCCAACCTGAAAGATGGCTGAGACAAGAAGCCAACGAGGTAGTATTCGACCAGAATGCAGGACCCATGCTAAGTTTTGGGCTCGGTCCAAGAGCGTGCTTTGCGAGGAGAATGGCATACCTAGAGATGAAGATAGCGCTGGTACTCCTTGTCTGGAACTTCGAGTTTCAAACCGTCCCAACGACTCTGAGTTCATATGAAGCGGTAGACAAGCTGACTCATCAGCCGGTTCAGTGCTACATAAGACTTCGGAAACTTTAGATATGCAAGGGAGGGAAGGCTAGCGGAGTGCACCGGGTGCGGAGATTAAGACGTAACGCTAACGCGACATCAACCAAGAAGGCATATGCTCAGGGGAAGTTCTGGCCATAACCTGAGTGAGAACGGTTCAAGTTATATATATCTGAGAGAAGGCAAGGGACATTGAAGGTATGCACGCCGAACTGACATTCCGAACGCGGTAGATGTTGTTGCCTGTTGACTGCGTCCAAGACTACTGTCTTAGCCCATTATATATATCTTAGATATGTATACACAGTGACAGCAAAGCCTGGTCTTAGCACAGCTTCATACTTGGTTGTGTATACGTTGTAAGGCGCACTGTGCAGGTGCAGCTGCCCTACAGGTGAAACACCACCTCGTGGCTACGATAATTTCACTGTTTGGAACGAATCACCAGGCAGCAGAAACCTTGTCTTGGTCTTTCATCGGTGTATAGATCGTAAGTCTATGGTGACTATTCTGTTGTAGTCTTCCTTACATGTCCAGATCCCAAACTACCAAACCAGTACCCCTTTACCTTTTACAACAAACTAAGTATACTCCATTTCTTCCTTTATCGTCGGTCAACATATAACTATAGTAGGTGCGGTAATGAAACTATGATCATAACCACGACAGAAGGCCACGACAGCCAGGAATCCTGACATCGATTCGTGGACTGTTTGGGCGCAGAATCTCCTTATATAAGTAATGCATCCAGTGAGTGACTATAAAGCTAGATTAAGAGCTTCTGTAAAGGAAGCTTGTCATATTATTGCGCAGAAATGGCGAGAGATCCTTCGCACCATCCTACTGTACCTGCTATGAGGAGACGGTCCCCAGACTATAGTGAACGGCATAACCTATGACAATAAGTCTGTCACCATTGTCCATCATGATATTTTTTAGGATTGCGGTCGCTGTGAGCTAGTCCGATAGAAATAAGGTGATTCACCACTCCATTCATCGCATTGAAGAATATATCGTAATCAACTTTCCATCTGTGAAATCAGGCTTCCAGCTCAAGCATGAAAGGATATCTAACCCGCAAGACAATCCTACACCTTTTTGTAATGGCGCTATGACAGTGTATGATGCTCGGTGCGTATCATGCTACCAGACTTTCATTATTCCAGCTCCGGCAAGGAGTGATTCTCGTAATATTTCTGTACCGATAAGCTCGTATGGCATGTTTTGGGTCTGCGACAAAGATGCTGCTTCGGATCGAAGTCGAAGTAGTTGTAAGCAACCCACACGAGCAAATGCCCTTAACGATAATCCTTCAATTCTGGCGACCGCACCTGAATACCGGCCTAGCCGGCTCTGCGAAGCCAAATACGCAGTTAGCCATAGCGAAGTAAAGCGGTAGCTTTTATTTACCGCCTAATTATGATGCGAGCACACTCTTATCTCTGTAAATGTTTTCACTGTTTCGACGAAAACATATCTGCCTAAGATTAAGCAAGCTATCATGTTTGCTGCCTTGCAGCATGACGATCATTTAATCGATCTCGCTATATCTAAATGTCATCAGGTTGCGTCGAATCTATTATTAGTTCTGGCTGTTCCCGCCATGCTACGCGGTGCAAACTATACTAGATAGCAGTTAAGTGGACTCATATATTGACAGCGAACGTGAGGAGACTCCAGCTATACAAGATCGGTTGGCTTCGAGGTATTGTCGACCTCATCGAGAATAAATACCAGAAGAAGACGAAGCTCTCAAGAAGTGGACCGGCCTACCGAACCTATCAAGTGTATTAGGAATACTGCCTGCAACAGTTGATCCACCGTGCCTCTCTTGACGCTACTGGCTCGCACAAACGTATATTAAGCGTCTACGACCTATTTTGGCTCCCCTTAGACGTGCTATATACGATGGATACCTCATATCTGTTCATTTACTGCCCTATTACCTACTCTTTGTGTGGCCTGCGATGATAGATAAAGCTCTAAGCTTTGCTGAGCCATAAGTTAAAGCTCGATGTTACACAGCAGGAGGTCAAACAAAACACATTCGTGGTGTGGTATCGCAGCTTGCCTACCTGATGGTATGTCGAGCTTTTCCTGTAGGTCATCAGTGCATCTCCGGTCTTGGTTGGCTGATCAAGGTTGACAACTTCCAGTCGCAGCGCCTTACTTGAGTTAGCGTTTGGAGGTGCTGTTCATTTCTCACAGTTCCCTTTTTTCTACAGTGCGTTGTAGGATCGGCTTCCACTCTCCATACGACCATCTGATAACATTTCTTGCGTCGTGAGTCTACTTGCTATTCCGCTAGCCTCATACGGTCCAGCGTTGCTATGGCGGCCACGTCCATCATGTAAAACACATTCAGTCAGCCATTTACATTTCATTACATGCACTTGTGAAGCGGATCCGAAATCATTCGAAAGAAAACCCATCCGATAAGAGTGCTTTGCAAGTAATAAATATCTGCTCTATAAGCCTTCTTGTCCATTTCCGTAAGTCCCTAGTTTTACGAGGATCTTGATCATCTAAGCCCTGGATGCCGAATGAACATACCATTTGTGTCCGGCGGCAATAGTGGTCTCCACTTAAGCGCGGCTAAACGCTGCTTGAGATCTATATAGTCCCCAGACGAGGCTACAACACACGTGTACCTAGACAATGTACGTTCGTACATTGCTTTCGCCTTCTCCGGTCTATATTTTAATAGAAGATCCCCGAAGTTTTGTAAAGTTTTATTAGCCGCTCGATAAGTATCGACGTGGTCGATGTTGATCACATCATCATACCCTTCCAGCGCTCGTACGTACATCTTCTCCGCTAGCTTTAGCTTTCCTTGGTCTGCATAGAGGCGGCCTAGGTTGTTAACCACGGAGAGTGTCGACGCGTGCTTCGGTCCAAGTGCCTCCTCGTACCCTTGCAGCGCTCGCGTGTATAAGGTCTCTGCCGCGTCTAGCTTGCCTTGACTAGCGTAGAGGCGACCCAAGTTGTTGTATGTATTAAGTGTCGACGCGTGCTTCGGTCCTAGAACCTTCACCTTCTCAAGCAATGACTGCTTGTACATTGCTTCTGCCTCGCCAAAGTTGCCCTGGTCCTTAAGCATGCTCGCGAGGTTGTTTTTCGCTGAACTCGTGTCGGGATGCTCGTGGCCAATAATCCTTTGTCTCCTCTCTAACACATCTCTTTGCATTTCTATTGCTTTGCTGAGCTCACCCTGATCTTTGTATGAGCTTGCGAGATTGTTCATCGCTGAGATCGTGTGGGGGTGATTGTTACCAAGACTACGTATCCTTCGGTCCACCACATGAATTCGAATGGCTGTAGATTCTTCGAATTTACCTTGGTCTCTATAGAAACTAGCAAGGTTGTTTAAAGCCGTTATCATATATGGGTGATCGTTTCCATACAAGCTTTTCGTCTTTGCTAGGACTTCAATTTGCAGCTCCACTGCCGAGGAATACCGGGCTTGTTTCCAGAATATCGTTGCAAGGTTCGCCATGCTTGTCAACGTAGAGGGATGTTGATCACCAAGTGTCCTCTGTTGTGCTGCCAACACACAGACTGCGATATTCTCCGCCTCAATCCAGCGTCCTTGATTCCAAAGTGTTGTGGCGAAGTTTGAAACACAGCTTAAAGTGTCAGGATGGGTTTCGCCAAGTGTCCGCTTCCTTATCTCTATTACCTGTACTTCTAGCCGCCCAGCTTCCGTCCATCGTCCTTGGCTTCGGTATGTGGACGCCAGGTTGGCTTTGATAGTCAGAGTGTCCGGATGCTTCTTACCTAGTGTTCGCTCCCTTATTCTCATCACCTGAACCTCTAGCTGCTCTGCCTCGTTCCATCGTCCCTGGTCCCAGTATGTGGACGCGAGGTTGGTGGTGAAAGCTAGCGTGTCCGGATGCTCATCGCCCAGCACTCGCTTACTCGTCTCCACCACCTGTACCTCTAGCTGCTCTGCTTCGGCCCATCGTCCTTGGCTTCGGTACGTGGACGCGAGGTTGGTCATGATAGACAACGTGTCCGGATGCTCATCGCCCAGCACTCGCTTACTCGTCTCCACCACCTGTACCTCTAGCTGCTCTGCTTCGACCCATCGCCCTTGGCTTCGGTACGTGGACGCGAGGTTGGTCATGATAGACAACGTGTCCGGATGCTCATCGCCCAGCACTCGCTTACTCGTCTCCACCACCTGTATCTCTAGCTGCTCTGCTTCGACCCATCGCCGTTGGCTTCGGTACGTGGACGCCAGGTCGGCTTTAACAGTCAAAGTGACCGGATGCTCATCACCAAGCGTTCTCTGTTGCTCGTCCAGGACCTCGTTGAAAGAGTCTTCAGCCTCATTATACCTACCGTCGTTGAGAAGACACAGACCAACATTTCTAGCTAGTTTCGCTCGATAGTCGTTATTATCGATCACGAGCCGCTGCCTGAGTGTGTACATTGCGCTCGATAGATACGGCCTCCATATATCCCTTTTGTTGTGATTGATACTTGGAAATTGATCTGCCAAATGGGCTATAGTTTTCTCAGTCCATGTGCGTAGAAGGTCGTGCTTGGACAGCCAGTTCCTTGTGGCTAGGTGTACCAAAGGATGCACATCGAGCGATTGATTCATATTTCTCCATGCCACAAAGGAGTAGGCATGTAGTATCCCAATAGCGTCAAGATGCTGTTTTCGCGAAGCGCCGCATGGGAGTAACGTCAGCGGAATGTCTTTCGGTTCGATGCAGGCCATAAAGGATAAGTAGTCTGCAGCGGTAGGATTATCTCTCCTGATGTGCTCGAAAGAAATGAGCCAGGTAGTAGCTATCGTGTTGTGGGTGCCTGGATACCTTCCCTCGTCATCGAAACCTTCACTGAGCAATGCCATTGTAGTTTCGTCCTGCTCTTTAAAGAGTTTTAGATAGGCGGCAATCGTGATGCCATTGGTGTTGATATACGCCGACGCCTGGACGATAGCAAGCGGAAGGTTGGCTAACGCTTCTAATAGAGTCTCTTCGATAGCGAAGTCAGAGGTGAGCTGTGGTTCGGCGAGACGCATCCTTAGGAGTCGCAGAGATACTTGTGGCTGAAGTTCTCCTATTTTGATGACATTCTGTTGCGATAGCTTCACAGCTACCTTCCTGTTTCTCGTCGTGAAAAGAATGCTGCCTTTGGGATTGCTCGGCAAGTGATGTACCAATCGATCCTCTGTCCCCTTAGTCTGGTGAAAGGCCCACATATGCATGTCGTCAATATTATCGAGCACGAGCAACCACGGATTCGTACTCTCCTGGTTCAGGTTGGCGTGCACCAGACGTATGACGTCCGCACTTTTCTCATCTCGACCAGGGATGTCAAGCTTCTCTGCGATCGCTCGGTATGACTGTAGAAGACTCTCTGAATCGGTCGCATCCGTCCAGAAGACTGAGAAATCTTTGCGTTCATCCATCATCCGATAAGCAAACTCCACAGCTATCTGTGTCTTGCCTATACCGCCAAGCCCGACGACCGCAATCTGTGAGGTATGGCTGCGCTTGGACAGTAGTGATTGCAGCCTCAAAATTTCTTCTTCTCTTCCAACGAAATGCGGATTGCGTTCGAACGGCATGACGGACACAGCACAAGTTCCTAAAGCTTGTCAACTTGAAGAAAGCAATTTGTATCGCAAAAGCCGGTCTTACCATCGTGTTGCGGCCACATGCCTAATCTAGCAATACCCTTCTCAAGACGGTGGAATGCGCTTTCTTCGCCCTCTCCGTATATGAGCGGCATGTAGACATTACAGATACCAAGCATAGAGTACGCTTTATCCTCCGGTAGAGTGGTCTGCCGGTCCCTAATCCAGCTTAAGCGCTCTCCAAAACTAAAGCTATCCAGATTCCCTGAGCGGAGAGCTTCTGGATCTATACCAGTCGCGGTATAGATAGTCGGTAGAAGCGACGCTTTATCGCCTAACCTAATACCCTTCCGGGAAAAGAACTCAATCCGACGAGGTGCGAGCAGCTCTTGGACCGTCCACCCGCGACTGAACCAGCGGCTATTTCTGAACTGTGTATTCCATGCAGTATGCGAAGAGTGTGCCTTCGGAGTATCAACATCAACATCTGTGAGGTAGACATAGCATCGCTCTGCCTGCTGATACCAGCGATACATGGAGTTGATGCTCTCGGTAAGCTCGTTGACATTGAATTTGTCTATGCAACATGTATCGATCCAGAAATATTGGAGACCGTCATTTCTCGCCTGGTTGCTGCAGAACCGAAGCTTTTCCATACCTTCTTTAGCCGTCCCAAGACCCCTGGACACATCGTTGTAGGTAACTTCCTCATCACTCTCGTGAGCCCAGGTGTGCGAAAGGATTGCGTAGGCAGGCGTGTCGGTTCCAGAAAACGAGGTGAGCTTGACACTACCATCGTCGGAAAGCTTCAGAAGTCGCATTTTCAGTTCTAAAAGATTGAGTTATAGTCTTGCTGAACAATCTAGGTAAAGGTTATGCTGCATGACAATAGAGTTCACTGCAGATTGTAGAGTAGAGCGGGACTTGAATGAGTTCTGGCGCGGGTGAGATCATTGAGGTCCAAGCGTCTCAGGACTCCAATAACCAATACTGAAAGGCATCGGGAATGCGGGGTAGTCACATCCATGTTGCAAAACTGACCTCCAGTGTGTCCTTGTGCAGACTCCAACACGATGGTAATGCGTTTGCCGATTACTTTGTCAGGGTAGGAGTTTGAATTGCTACTGCAGAATACGATTGCTAGCGGATCGAAGCAGCTTGACGACTGAGCTTCATCAGTCTTGTTGTGTCATGTGTATATGTTTGTGATCTTCGTTTGTTTGAAAAGCAGTATGATTGTACTGATGCCTGCTGGCAGGTGTAGTAAATAAGAAGACCTAATCGTACCGATGGAACACCTTGGCGAAGGTATTGTACACTGCGTTCCACGCGTACCATATATTGTCCAAGAGGGCGAGCAGTATGACGGGAAGGGTTTCCTTGAATTCCCGGTCCGCTGCGGATGGAATCTTGGAAAGAACGGAAAATTTAGTGTCCCACCTAAGTCGAAATTCCGCCCTGGCCCTCTAGGATCTTTGGCCGGACTTCTCCAGGCCTGGCTCTTTTTTGGATTGCTCTCCGAAGTATTAGGGAGCAAACAAGTCGTTGTCCTGCAACATTTCATCACCATAGATGAGCACGGAAAGCAATATCTCACCACGGAAAAGCTACCAGGTTACCTGGAACAGTGGAAGAACTCCGTAGATAAGGATACATCACGGAATTTCGCCACATTGATACGAATACACGTCGCCCTCAAGAAAGCCCATGACCTGGTATCTCGTTTTTGTTCTGTCAAACCTAGGAATGAGAGCTCTACTTGGCCTGTGGACGAGCGAATATCCCTTTCTTTCATGGTTCTTGGCGAAACCCTTACACACGCCTATAACATGATCGTCAAAGCTACGTCAATCCATTCACATGATATGAACGGGTTCAATCTTGGCAGCTGGGGTGAGAGCGCAGTCATCAATAGAAGATTCACCGAAGAAGGGTGGTGTCCTTACACCGTCCATACCCTAACAGGCATAATTGGTCAACGGAACAGCGGGTTACTACTCGCCCTAAGTGTCTCCCACCCAAAAGCTCTTGCATTAAAACATGACCGTTGCTCGCGCAATGAATGCATTGCACGTAAGTCGGAAAATTTCGGAGGTAGATGTTTTAAATTAGGAGGCGACTGCACCTGTGAGCACATTGGTCCTAAGGTCGGAGAAGTGCTTGCAGTCCTGAGAAAGGGCAAGATCCCACTCTTGCAATATGATAGTGGAAGGCAGGTTCTAGAAGTGGTGGAATACCGAAGCGGTCTCAAGTATTTTATTATTTCGCACGTCTGTACAGATGGATTTGGCAGCGATACCAACTCTATGTCACTTTGTCGCATTAAGTATCTCCTGGGAATTTTTGGGAAAGTGACAACGACGGAATCAGCTTGGTGGTATGACAACATCTCGAGCCAGCTGCATACACCATACCTCTTCTGGATTGATACCCTGGCAATCCCTTTCGAAAAGGCTCATCGGCTCGAACGACGAGTCGCTATTCGATCGATGGATGAATTCTATCAAAACGCTACATGCGCCATCGTTCTCGATGCTGGAATAATGGAGCAGGAAATTGGCCGTACTTTCGCCTCAACCGCTATGAGAATTATGACAAGTACCTGGATTACTAGACTTTGGACTCTACAAGAAGCTTTCCTAAGTAGACGACTCCTTTTCAAGTTTAAAGATGGGATCATTGGAATTGACGAGCTGGAACGCATGGACAAAATGACCGTTGTCTCACCGCTCCCCTCTATTGCCCAGTTATACCTTAAATGTTTGCTGGGTCACCAAAAGTCCTTTATTTGGGGAGAAGATGCTGGAACTATCAACGGCAATCTCATAGGATCGATATGGAAGGCGCTTCAGTCGAGAACGACTACCCATGCGCAACATGAGCCACTCGCTATCGCCATTCTATTACGTCTGCCCACTGCTTCGCTAGATGAGTCAATTGACATAGAGCCAGCAACCAGAGTAGGTAATCGAGACAATCATGATCGGATGGTGAAGCTTCTGAACCTTTGCTCGAATCAGACCTTTCCTGCGGGCATGGCATTCTTGGGTGGGCCAAAAGTTGACGTCCAAGGGTACGGATGGGCCCCACTGTCATGGATGCAGACACAGGGACGCACCCGTGTAGAGGCAATGAATGCACCGTCATTCGATGCAATGATCACTAGCGAAGGACTGCGGTTCAGAAGTGCCGGGTTCATGATTCATCCACTATGCGCTCAGTCAGAAATTTTGCATGGAAGCACCCTAGTTCTGACACTAATCGAAGCTGCTTTCGATAAAATAACGATCGAGGCCATCGACACGGTGGGACCTGAGTATTGCTATCCTAGTGATGCAAATCTCGCAATCGTTCTACAGCAGGAAAGGCCAGAAGATGCACAGCAGGTTGCTTTGCTAGTGATAATCTATAAGACCATGGACAACACCTTGTATTCATCCATTATCAAACGCGTATGGGTCTCGATAGGACAGAGAAACTCTGAGACTGATCAATTAGATGCTTTTCCAAGCACATCAGATACGATTTACGCTATCCCAACGAAACAAGTCCGGCGCTGGTGCTTAGATGGGCCACGCCGTTTTTTGAGCACGTCAAAGCACGACAGCTCTAGCAGAGGTGCCTTCGCATGGTCCGACATCCGAAAATGGGCCTGGAAGGAGCCACAGATCTGGGCTGAAGAAGAAGCGCTTGATGGCGGTTAGTTCTCATTCCCTGCTGCCACGTGTTGGTGTCAGGCACATCATTCTCGCTGAAGTCAGTAATGTGACTGTCATCGGTGTGTAGGCGAGTGCTGCACGGGTACGAAGGGACAGACTTCCTATCAATCAGTTCAGTTCAACTTTGGGCATCTAGTTGA
This sequence comes from Pseudovirgaria hyperparasitica, assembly GCF_010093815.1. Lineage (NCBI taxonomy): Eukaryota > Fungi > Ascomycota > Dothideomycetes > Acrospermales > Acrospermaceae > Pseudovirgaria > Pseudovirgaria hyperparasitica. The sequence continues at coordinate 307,629 of NW_022985567.1, forward strand.
ACTGGACTGAAGTACTTCAATCCTAGCCGTCGTAGAATTGGATTGAACTGTCAATCCTAGTAGTAGAATTGAAGTTGAACTGGACTGGACTGAAGAATATTAGTAAGATTAGCTAAAAGTCTTAAAGATAGAAAAAATTCATAGTATTTTGAGGCTATATATCTATATTACCTATATAGTAATTCTTAATATAAGTAAGTAATAGGCTAAAAGGAGACTATTTAGGTTATTAATATATAGCTATTAGTAGAGAGACTCTATGTGGTTTTTTATATATGAGAGTGATGGATAAGTCACGTGATAGTCACGTGATTATCACGTGGCTTCACTTATTCCATCACATGATGGCTCACGTGATATAGTCCATGATCGCTTACCTAGCAGGAGTCACATGCTTATTATGTGATCACGTCACATGACACATCACGTGACATTGAGTCACGTGACATCTTCCTCATGAATCTACCCGAATCACCTAACCTCAAGAGGATATCTACTAATATACCTATCTATATATAACTTCAGTTCAACTCAACTATTAGCAACTCAATCCTACCCTAGAATTGAATTGGACTGAAGATCCAACCCTTGGCAAGAGGCCTCAGTTGAACTGGACTGAGTCAATTCTGGAGAGGCAGAATTGAAGTTGGACTGATTGATAGGAACTCTGCGAAGGGATAGAAGAGATACTTGTGCTGAAGTACACGTCAATACTTGACACGGTCGGCAACCAGGGCATTTTCTGCGTAACCTAAGGCAAGCTAGACGAGGCAGAGAAGATATATATGAAGGATATGAGGAGGCACTCGGTACTGAGCTCGTCAATACGTATATCTCCGCCCTTAGTATATCAGGTAATATAGGAGACTTCGTCTCCCACAATAGGCGCAAGCACGCAAGATAAATGTACATAAGAGCTTTATCTGGATAAACGGTTGTCCTTGGTGCTGCACCTCTCGGCCGGCATTTTTTCGTGACCATAAGTATCATCGAGGGTAGCAACGCGAATAGCATAACTTAGCTAGAAACAAATATGAAATGCGCGTGATAAAACTTTAATACACTTTAAAGACCTATCTAAGTGTTCTATCGACTTTAAAATAATAATTACCGGCATAATAGGCTGGATATCGACGCTAAATTGGTTTTAGGGTATGGTCGTAAAGGTTGGTCTAGTGATTGCGCAAGCACCGGTGGAAGTTGGAACCCTAAGGAAACGTCGCAGGCGCGAGACAACTTCTTCCGTTTGACACATACGACGTAACAAGGCCGCAAATCAAAAGACTTCCCGAACCGAAAGCGAAAACTTATGAAGGAGCATTGCTACGGTATCTCGAAATCTCTAGGGTCATATAAAGTGTTATCTCTACGGACGGATACGGAGATACGGAACGGCTAGAAGCTATGTGTAAGGAAATATATATATTCTGATTAGCGCTCTGTCAGACCAGGATATAATGCCGATGGTGTTAACATTACTACTTCGCTTTCTATAGAAATGGGAGAAGTCGCGCGGGCGGAATGCTATATGATCTAAAAGTCGGCCCGATCTATGGTAATTAGTATGGATAGTGTTTTAGCTAAGTCAGTCGTCTAACGGTCGTAGTGATTTGCGCCTGAAATAGAAGATATATTTTTCTGAACTCGACAAAGAATATATTTTTTTGGTGCTAAAATTGTGCATAGCATCCGAATTGGTGTAGTGGCTAACATCGCTGTCTCTCATTGGTATTTTCCAATCAGTACACAGCAGCCAGGGGTTCGATTCCCCTATTCGGAATATCCTTTTGGTTTTACGCCGAATATACCCACGTAGAATTCTTTTTATACTTCTAGCTAAGAAGGCTCAACATTAGGTTAAAAATGATCTAGTAATGTAAAGAGACGTTATTATAGATCAGTGCCTAGCTAGAGAGAGAGGTACGAGCCATTAGAATAAAATATCATTATAGATCTATCTATCCATATCACGTTACTACGGGACCGGCCGTAGCCTCTATGAATGCTCTAACGTCCCCTTTACTCCACGAACCTTCGAAACCAACGACGCATAGTCTTTCAACTAAGTTCGTAGTTTACATTAACTAGAGTGTCGATGGGAGGGAGGCTAAAGCAACGATCTAGACCGCTAAAAGCCGCCCTTTCATTCGCCCGATTAGCGCAGACAAGATCCCAGCTGTACGCAATTCATTGCTGCCATCCCACAATTTCTTCATCGCTTTACTGTGCGTATCACGTCTCCCACACGATTTTCGTCCTCTTGTAAAGTGGGAGGAAACTATAAGCATTCCTAACATGGCCAGCGTCGGTTGTTGACTGCCGGGAAGTGATGGCTGAGAGTCTACTTTTATTAGCTTGTATATAGATATAGAAAAATAATGAAATCATTCTCATCCCGAGGTTTCATTAGTTAAGCACGTATCTTACTAGTCTATATGGATAGCTTGGTTTGTGACTTGTAACAGTATTGCCAAGCCGGGCACGTGCCATGTCTGAGCATTCCTCACCCGTTCACTCGTTCCTCAGCCGAATTGAGCCTGAGTTCATGCCACGCCAACGTTTCAATATGCCATCCCTGTCTACCAACGAACATACATAGGATAGCGGCTGACTTGCAGCTAGGACCAACTGACAGTGACACGGACTTGAGTGGCCCACAGTCTACAGTGCTCGAGAAGATTATGCCATCCCGGGAACGCCGTAATCACAATGTTGTTTGAAAACGCTATGCGGGCTATGTCACTGGTCATCGAGCTCCACAGTGGCACGACATTCACTCCTGACATGCACGAAAACGATCCCACGCCGTGTCGGGTGGTCTGCTAGAATTCCATAATCCTTGGTATCATGCTGTAGCCCCCCCCCTCCTTCCTCACGGCGAAATTATTAACGCCGTCGGCGACAGCAGTGACACACTTCAGGCTCAAGCACATTCCGAGTGCCACAATAACAGAAGCTTTCCGTCCGTGAACCTCGAGAAATCTCGTCGATGTTCTCCACTTCGATCTTTGTGTCCACGTTCGTCGCCTTCTCGCGCCTTGATATGTGTCCACGCTTCTTATGCCTTCTCCTCGTGGACGTATTCATTTCCTGTCCGTTCGTTAATGCGATATCCGTGAAGAGCAACATATTGGTGATAGCCCAGAACGACAATACACTATCCACGGCGGATGCTGTCCTGAAAGGATACGGGATTCCATACACCAACGAGCTGATAGCCACATCGACCGACAGTCTCCCTAGTCTCAATGACTCCGCGACCAGTGGCAATTATGGAGGTTTTATCGTCCATGGCACCGCCCTGAGTACTGGACAGCTGCAACAGATCTACAGTTACCAAGCAGCGTTTGGTGTTCGAATGGTCCGATGGGATGTCGTGCCCACAGCAGAGTTTGGAATGGCAGAGGCACGTAGTGGCTGCTGCAACTTAGGGACAGAACAGTTGGTCTCCATCACCGATACTACGTTCTTTCCCACGGCTGGGTACAAGACCGGAGCCGGCATTACAACAGAACAACTGTGGCATACACCAGGAACGATTGCAAACTCCTCGATTGCTACAGAGGTGGCACAGTTCGCCAGTGCTGGAACCTTCAAGACTTCTACCACCGCAGCAGTGGTCAATAAGATTGGAAACAGAGAGCAGCTGGTCTGGTTTATGCCCTTCGAGGCCGCATGGTCCGTCACTTCGCATATCCTAATGCATTCCTGGGTTCACTTCTTGACCCGGGGAATCTACACCGGCTTCAGACGCGTCAACCTTGGCACCCAAGTCGACGACGTCCATCTAGTAACAGGCCTATATTCACCCAAGGGCTCAACTTTCCGGCTGCGCGCCCAAGATCTCGAGATACACAAGACATGGCTTCCGACCATCATCTCCAAGATGAACCCAGGATCCAACTTCTACATCGAACTAGCTCACAACGGCAACGGCAACGTTGCAAACGCCTCCTCCCTCAACTCGAGAACATGCAGTCCAGGCGCCATCACCTACACACCCAACCCCGAGACGACGGTAGAGTTCGTCAAGCCCCCAGGCACAGGAACAAACGTCTGGCCCAGCAGCCCAACATCCTTCTCCTGGACGACGCAATGCCTCGCCCTCGACACAATGGAGCAATGGTTCGCCGCGGCCGCCAACCTCAACACCTTCGCCCACCTCTCCCACACCTTCACCCACCTCTCCCTCAACAACGCCACCTACGCCGACACCGCCCGCGAAATCGCCTTCAACAAGGCCTGGCTCACCGCCTCCGGCATCGCCAGCGCAACACACTTCTCCCCAAACGGCCTCGTGCCCCCCGCCATCACAGGCCTCCACAACCTCGACGCCCTCCAAGCCTGGCTCGACAACGGCATCTCCTCCGCCGTCGGCGACAACACCCGCACAAGCCTCCTCAACACCCAAAACGAACACTGGCGTAAGCAATCCCCCTTAACCACACACAAACATACATCCCTAACCAATCCCCACCCCAGCACTCCTCCTCACCGCCCCAGCCCCCTTCACCATCATCCCCCGCTGGGCCACAAACATCTACTTCAACTGCGACCTGCCCGCCTGCATCGAGGTCGAGTACCGCGACGCCTCGGGCGGCACGGCAGCCACATTTGCACAGGTGCTCGACATCGAGCGCGAGACGAACGTGCGGCACCTGTTTGCGCTGCGGCGCGACCCGTTCATGTTCCATCAGGCGAACATGCGTGCCGTGGACGTGGCGGGCGGGAAGAGCCTGTTGATGACGTGGATTGAGACTGTGGTGGGGGAGTTTGTGCGCATGTAGGTCTTCTCCCTCCCCCCTTTTTTTGTTTCCCTTCCCCCCCCCCCCTTTTTTTACCGCTCACGTCGTTCTCATTTGCTGAGAGGGATGCTGATTGACTGACTGACCGTGTGTAAACAGAGTATCCTGGCCCATTCTCACGCTCACTCACGACGCCCTTGCGCAGGCCTTCCTCGCTCGGCGCACGCGCGACATGTGTGAGCCCTCGTTGGTGTATAATCTGAATGCCGCGGGCAACGCCATCGAGAGCGTGACGGTGTCGGCTACGAACATGAATTGCGCTAGTCCGATCCCGGTCTCACTACCAGGAGATGTGGTAAGTCGCGGGACGGCGACGGCGGAGCAGGTTGGGAGCGACCCGTTGACACTGTGGGTGCAGCTGGCAGGCACAGCGCAGACATTTGTGCTGACGAGCAGCGTACCCGTCGTTCGAGGCTCTTGAATAGACTCTGGCAGAAAAGCGGTACATATACTATGGTGTCTCAAGTCACACAGTAGCACATAATATAACTGTCGAAGTTCAACTTCATTCTACTACATCTGTTCTCTCTTCCAGCCCTTGAACCCAATTTTCTCCTCAATACGAGTTACAAGGTCTATATCGCCCTGTACGAGCGTAAAATAAGGTGAATAAGGCTAAAAACCAAACGCAAGTCAACAACAACCGCACATTAAAGGAGAGACTTGTGGAAGTCCACCAGCAAGACACCATGTCATAACATGCTTGGCGCTGTCGCGGCGCTATGCGGGTATGCAACCAAAGAAAGTGAGACGTCTTAAGCAAAGTGTTAGGAGTTATAGAGATAGCAGTAAAATGCCAAGGTGGTAGTACTAAACATGACAAGGAGAAGATCGCTCAATCAGCAGATAGGAACCGGGTATGCACAGTTGGAACCTTTTTTCCGTCGCGCCTGTATTCACACGTTCACGTTGGAGTCGTTATAAAGACGCAAGTCCTAGTAGGCCTGGCCTCGAAAGCCGCCTTGCGGTGGTCCCATCTCGATGTCGGGCAACCGTGGGACGCGTGTTGCTGGTGGACTGATGCTCCTGTGTGAACCCCGACCACCAAAGCTTGCGGCTTCATCAAGTAGGCCACGGCGCGTCTCGCTTGGGTTGCGAGTATGACGATCGTGGTCATGGTCACGGTATGACGTATCAAGATGGTCGACCGAGTCGTAGCCGTTGTGGTTTAGAGGAGCAGCGGACACCATGGGATGACGGCTGTCGTCATGGCCTTTGTACTCGGTCGTGTCCATAAGGAGAGAGTTGCGCGCATCGAGAGGAGTGAGGTTGTCGAGATCACGGTTGAGTTTTTCTATACTGGGTTAGTATTGTCCTGATAATAACAATGTTAATACATACCGGCCTCCTTTCTCTTCTTCCTGTGTGGGTTGTCCTTGCAGCACATAATGATGGCATTGACTGCAATGAGGATCGCAAGAGCACCTGTCAATGTGGACTGGACAACAATCAAAACAACGCCGGTAACGGTTTGAGTGGTTTGGGAAAGACCAAGCTCCTCAACAAAGACCAGGATGCAGACGACAGACAGTACACGAACAACCTGGATAAAGATGTTGATCCAGTTGCCAGACTTTAGAGTATATGGACGAGACCACAAGAGAAGACCTAGCAGTAGGGACTCAATGATGATCTGACCACCAGTTTGGACAAGTCCGTGGCCGTTGGCACCTGCAATAACACAGCCCTTGGCAAACATGTAAATGATTGCGGGAACGAAGATCCACCAGTAGCTCTTCTTGTAGCTGTCATAAAACAAGCTGTACTTGATCCATGTGTCTTTGTTCTCGTACAAGCCGGACACGTCGCCTTCAGACCTCTTGTACTTGTTTGCAAGCTGGTAGATGCGGAACGTGAAGAATCCGAGGACCGCGGTAAACATAGCGAGGGTGACGCCGGCTAGTGTCTTTGCTGCCCAGGAATCGCCATTGGTGAATTGGTAGACACAGTACAAAACCCACACGCCGTAAAGGATAAGAATCAAGTTGGTGATAGTCTTGGCCACGAGCCACCAGTACCGTTTCCTGAAGCCAGTGAGGCCTTTGGGGAACGTGCCAAAGAGAGCCCAAGTCTCGAGAATGACTTTGAATAGCAGTATGCCGACGATAATGGCACCAACAACACAGGCAAAAACCAAGAGGATGGTCATAAAGGTGTTGGCTTGTGGGATAGTAAGCGCTTCGACGTAGCCCTGTATGTTGGCAACCAAGTGTTGGTTCTTTCCTTCGCTTTCTTGAGCACCGGCGTCAGTGTTGTTGTCGGAACCGACTTGTAGATCGTCTCTGCCAAACAGAGACAGCGAGTCGAGGCTGCGCTTGCTCACCGTGTTCTTTGTGTATACTAGTGTAGAGTTTCGGAGGTAGGCCACGCTGTCTTCAGTAAGATTACCACCAGTCTTTGCACGGAAGTTGTCGATACTTGTCTGCAGACCGTCCCAAGTGACCAGACCCGAGCTGAAGGCAAAGTTCCGGCTGAAACTTTGATAGACCTGAGGGTACTTGACCGACATCATGCCGTTCAGAGCAATGCCCTGGAACCATCCCATAGTCTCACCGAATGTAGGACTCGGCGTAGGAGTACCCGGGTTGCCCGCTGCACCCAGGGCGGTCAGACCGGAGAGAACAAGTGCGGCTCCAGCCATACCTGCGGTGACATAGGACACCGCGGCAACATCGAAACTCTTGCCATTGTTGACTGTGGATTGGATACATGAGAGAATTTCACCACTATCCTTAGTCTTTAATTCAAGTGTTGCCATTCCATCGAGGTTAGGAACGGTGAAAGCGATGGCAGGGATCTTGTTTAAGTATTCTTCAGGAATGCTCTGAATGCCGCTGGCTGAGAAATGCCCCTGTGGAACTGTAGTAAAGTTAGTTTGGATAGGCGTTTAGTTCAATAGAGGCTTACTTGGACACATTTGATCCACCTTGTTCGCCTCGTCACAAGGGTCAAAGTCTTTCTTATAAACCTCTTTACCATATGCAGTCACGATGATGGTACCCGTGACCTTTTGTTCCTTCAGACTGGTACCAGCGACGTCGAAGTTGACGACGTTTGCACCTTTGCTGTACTCGATGTTGACCTTCTGGACACTGACGTCTGTATTGGCAGCACAGTTGCTGAAGCCCTCGGTCCTGAGAACATCGTCTGCAACTGCAGTAGAGGCCAATAAGAGCGTAGAGCCCAGTAGTGAGGATACCGTTATCCTCATCCTGTATATGTGTTTGCGATAGGTGAAGAGTGTTTTGCTGATGCCAACAGATGGCAGGCGTTACAGTCGTGAACCCAGGCGAGATGTTGGGTTCTTGTAATGGATCGTGATGGATTCGAAGTCGAATGTGGAAGACAAAGAAACAAAAAGGTGTATTAAACGTAAGGTGTGGGCCACGCAGGATCAACCTTTGTCGCGGCGAAGAAAGGTGAAAGGGGCGAGATGAAGATGCTGATGGAAGGTTGGAGAGCGTGATCGTGAGGTCGCCCGAGATGGTGAGGAGTCAGAACGAATGTAAGAAGATGGAGAGACTTGAAACGAGAGAGGTGAGAGAGGGGTGAGGAATGGAGAGAGAGAGTAAGGCTTGGAACGAACGAAGGCGTGAGAGAGAGAGATGCAGAGAGAAGCAGAAGTAAAGGTGTGGAAGCGACAAGAGGACGAGCGGTAGCGTATTGTGTTTCGAAATTGGGAGCGCGACGGATGATTGGACAGGAGGGCGGGCTAATTGCTAGTTGCTGGAGTTGCTGGAGTCGCTAGCCGCTATTTGCCCGGATCGTGTGCGTAAACCCCTGGCGCCTCGATGCCCCAAAAGTCCAAATCACAAAAACATTAACTAATTAATAGTGCGAGCGGGCTGTTGGGACTTGGGCCCTTGCTTTGAAGACTGTGGCCCACTCTATCCTCGCCCCTCGCAGTAAGATGCACGATTTTCGGTACGGGACAGCGTCTTTTGAGTAGGGCGCGCGGTGTGGAAGATGTGAGATATCTGGCGATCAAACACGACGAGGTAACAGCAGACCAGCGTCCTTTTCAGTCAGATCAGAGACACGCAGAGCTGGCGTTGATGGCTCATCAGCTGGACAGAATACGAAGCCTTTCTCTGCTGCAACTGCAACTATAACTCCAGCTTGACGGTGAGTGGGCGTGGGACGTGGGCCCGCGATATGCGTGGCTTGCGCCGGAGCTTATTAGATTCTAGAGGGTCTAATGGCAACATGGCCGCTTGGGGATGACCCGCTGCTACTACCTCCCCCCTAAAAGGCATGACCCGCCCTAACTTTTGGCGAGTACCTGCCTAAATACCGTGCAATTAGGGGTCTCTGGTGCCGTCTGGCCGCCAGTTCCAGCGCATCTCCGCGCCCCCGACTTCCAGGCTGCGACTCTTTGTGCATGACAGCCGTTGCGGGACAATGGGAGTCGGGACATAGATGTAACAGCATGCACAATTATCCCTCCGATATGGCCGCAATCTCGCGCCTTGACTTCTTCGAGGACATGATACAACAGCTGTCAAGAAGAATTACCGAGTACATGTGTCGTTATTGTCGCATGGCACACTGCTCAATGCGTGTTGCACACACACACATGTTACGTTGCTGAGATCCACCGTCACCATAACATCCATTTTTCCTAGCAACAGCGAGCAAGGGCCAGGAGTGGCTAGAGGCAATAATCTTGGAATGGAACCGCGTGGCAGTGCAGCTCTGGCAGTTTCCATTCCTGATGCGCCTATTTTTGTCCACCTTGCCCCATGCCGTTGGCCCGTTGTACATCGCAGAAATAGATCGAGGGAATTGACATTACTGTGACAATAGCAGAATATGAAGAGCATCTTCTTGTCCATCATTCTTTCAGAGCGAAGGCCCGTGTTATCGTTTTGTGGCGCAGACATCCTTAGGAGCCTCGAGCATTGACCTTGTCGAGCTTCATTTCAATCATCAACCAGTCCCAGTACTATGTATAATGCAGATTGCAACCTCACGCCTATGCCAGACACCTCAACAAAAGAGACAGCAGCGGCGACTTGCATGACAATGACATCCTTCGCCTCGTTTCAAGAGTCGAGATAACATCTTGGCCGCCAGCCAAGCGCCACAACCACTCTATGTTGATATCGGGAAAATTATGCTCTATTTGGACAGTTTTATTCTGTATAGAACACTATTATTACTTGTATAATGAATATTCTACCCCCTTTATGTTCAAATGCAAAGTACTCAAGTACGATGGTGACGATGTATTCTACACCCTCGCGCGCTGCCCCGAAGGATTCTGCATGCACCGTCATACCGCTCCTCAGCCCCTCACATTTCACTCTCAGCCTCAAAATCTCGTCAGTTCCATCGTCACTCATGACATCGCTTCGCTGGTCACATTCTTGGAGTGGAAAGCGAAATACCTGGTACTAAAAATGCAACGTAAACTTTAAGTGCGAGGGCTCATCAATCATCCATCCCCACATGCCTTCGATCAAAGAGCTAAACTGTCCATATTTAGAGACGGCCGAGTGGGTTTCTCATGATAGGCGTCCTGATACGTAAGCAGATTACTGTCTCACTGCGTTTTCAACTTCTTCTAGACACGTCACACACACCACTCACTATGTGTCTCTCCTGCCCAAATGAGAGCTGTGCCTAACCAACTCACTACGTTGTGATTTGCTACTCTGTGATGAAACTGCTGGCCCTGGCTAAGATCTATACATCTATGTAAACTCCTCCTCGTGCTCAAAATCTCCGTCTCTATCGTCCATCTACCTCTGAAATGATGAATAGCGAAGAAGTGTAATAGAGTTGAAAAGCGTACAGTTCTTGGACTGTATCAACGACTAATAGCTCAGCGATATAGCGCGCACGCAATACGTCCGATGGGATTTTCCAAGTCGGGCTTCATGTGACCACGTAACATGTTTTGGTCAGTTTACAAATTTGTCACTGCTCGATGTGCTCGCAACGAAAGTCGCTTGTCCCTACATTGATCTCCGACGACTTCGATCGAACCTCAGGGATTGGGATAGGCCTGTTACTTGTTCGTGCAAGGCCTCGATCATATCTGACATATGATCTGTTCGAGTACGCACATACAACACTTGATCCATGATGGACATGTCTGCAAGTTGAGCTTCGGTGACGATCTGTCTGCAAAGATCATCAACACGGCACTCAACGCTCTAGAATCCAGATATGGGCCTACATGTTGTCATTGACATAGCTCCTCGCGATCTCGATATCCCTCTCTGCTTTGCCGAGTCTCGTGATAAGCGTCTCCTTGAACCACAGATATCGCAGCAGACTCTTGAATCGCGTCCGGCGATGTATGTCCAAGCCCGGCACCATCAGTCGATCGAAAAGGCTGTTGAAGGCGAACATGGATGCCATAGCAGATTGGACAAGACCGACTGCAGTATCTAAATCTCTGCCTCGGGGGCCTGTCACGTCCTGTTCTAGACATTTCGATATTGTCTGCTGGACTTTCTCGATCGTGGCGACGTGCACTCCGAAGCGTTGTTTGGCTTCTCGCATTTCCACGGCTGACTGGCGTGCATCTTGGCTTAGTTGGTATAGTACCAAGTATGTACCTGTCAGGACGGCATAGGCGAACGTGAGGATGCCGGTTATGCTAGCGGCGACGGATAGGTTGCTGTCATTGCAGTCTAGAATGATAGTCGAGTTTGGTGAGACCTCCATATTGAGAGAATTCGACCTTCTTTGTTACGCATATCGAAGACGAAGATGTGATATCGTGGAATCGTGAACCCCTCAGCTGCATGTTGTCAGCTACAGGGGTATTACATGCATGATGATGAAAAGGCGGCCAATATCAACGTTGACGTTGTTCTGTACTGGAAAACGATCATGAGTACTAGGAAACAGACTGTGTAGTATAGATTGGCAGATTGAATAGAAGTACAATGAAGCGATGACGAGATGCCATACGTCAAGATTATCAACCCGTCCGGTGATATGGCAAGCCTTGAACTTCACCTACGTAGAGACTTACCTCGACAAGGCGACCATGGTAACAATGAGAACATCTGCAAGTGTGGAATGACGAAGCTGAGAATGTAGCTTCCTGACCAAAACACAATTGATCGAATATGAAGTGCCATGCGAGCCGAAGTTATGCTCACCGACAGTAGGTAGCCATCATGGCGGTGCAGGTGTATACGGCGTCCAGTGACTCTTTTGCTCCTAAATAAGTGATAGCAGAACAAGCATGCCTTCGTGCCGTTTCAGGCTGACATAACCTGTCAACATGTCTTCTATACGGCCTCGGATTCGCTCGAAAGAAGCGCTACAGAAGACCGTGGGAAGATTGCATTGCCACCAAGGGCCGTGTGGAATGCTTAAAAAGTGGATATCTGGCGCCGAAACATCAGTATATCACACCGGCTGATTGTGGCGAGGCTCTTGAATTGAAGGATTTCGAGTGTAATATGCAAAGTCTGCCCTGTCAGCGAACAATCTCGTGCTTGTCATGATGTTGCTGGGATAGGCTTAAGCAATCGTCGATGGCAAATGTCGTCTGCCGTCACAACCGTTCCCGTGTCCCGATGCAGTATCTTGGATGGATATGGAAAACGTTATACTGTAATGCCTGCGCGATACGTACGACGAACATCCATCCGGAATGCGAAACCAAGATGCGCTCCAACTGTTCCTGTTCACAAGGAAGAGCCAACACTGAGGCTCAGCTGTTTCCGGATCTGTCCGCGATGACATATGATTCGTCTCTCATGGCCAGAGATCAAAGAACGGCTGGCGGCAAAGATTTAAGATTCAAGGCAGAATCGATCAAGAGACGAAGTGCACAGCCCCGTCAGGAAGTCGATGATGGGCATGGATGTGCCTCCGGGAAGCGCATGACCGAACGCGGATCGAGGGCTAAGCTTTACAGATGCAGCGCTAGGCCACGCGACGGCTGGCTGCTTTTCTGGAAGCTCAACATACATTTCACGCAGTGAATTGCGATTGAGAGATCTCTAGAGTCTAGAGACAAAGTGGACTGTGGTTGTGATAGTTACCATAGACAATGAAGCTGTGATAATGCGTAGAAAGGGCTTGACTGAATTCCTGGCTTCTAGGAATGCCAAACAAGCTCGGGGTAACTGGAATCTCAAAGCGGCAAGGCGCAGTCAGGAAATGCGGAGGAAGCTAGGTAGGGAGCTAGGGCCACATTCACATCCCTGGCCATCTGTCAGAGACGCAGAATGCACTACGTCTATATAACACGCTTACGTTCCCCTCATCTGTGATCGTCCCCGCAGCAGTCTGTGTGCTTGACTACTCTGTATACCTCACTACATCCACCTCATATACCACCTATCATACACAACATGAGTGGAAAGTCACCTGTCACGAACGGCCAGTCGTCGCACGGATCTCACGAACCTATTATCAAGGTCCAACCGCCACGCCGTGAAGACCTGCAACCATCCTATGCACAGGTTATCAAGCCCGATACTGAGGATGAGGCGCAACATGGTTGGTATGGTGGAATGATAAACAGCCTTGGATCGATCATCGGAACTTGCGGTGCGATTCCATGCTGTTTCGTATGCCCCAACCCTTTCAAAACCGTCACCCAGGGTCAAGTTGGTCTGGTAACGAGGTTTGGACGCTTTGCGCGCGCAGTCGACCCAGGTCTCGTTAAGATCAACCCGTTGTCTGAGCGCCTGATTCAAGTGGATGTCAAGATTCAGATCGTTGGTATGTGTTAGCAGGGAAGCGTATGTCGCCAACGACCACTAACAGCCGTCTACAGAGGTCCCCAAGCAAGTCTGCATGACCAAGGACAACGTCTCCCTGCATCTCACCTCTGTCATCTACTACCGCATCACCTCGCCACACAAGGCTGCCTTTGGCATCTCAAACGTCCGCCAGGCGCTCGTAGAGCGCACACAAACCACCCTACGCCACGTCGTCGGTGCCCGCGTCCTCCAGGACGTAATCGAGCGTCGCGAAGAAGTCGCACAGTCCATCCGCGAGATCATTGAAGAGATTGCACTGGGCTGGGGCGTCGAGGTCGAGAGCATGCTAGTCAAGGACATCATCTTCAGCCAAGAGCTCCAAGACTCGCTGTCCATGGCAGCCCAGAGCAAGCGCAGTGGTGAGGCCAAGGTCATTGCCGCGCGCGCCGAAGTCGAGAGCGCCAAGTTGATGCGTCAGGCCGCCGATATCTTGTCCAGTGCTCCAGCTATGCAGATTCGCTATCTCGAGGCCATGCAGCAGATGGCCAAGTCATCTAACAGCAAAATTATATTCATGCCTGCTATGAATCAGTCGGTTCAGGCTGCGATCGCGCAGAATCATGCGAATGGCGAAGCTTCTTCGTCGCAGCAGTACCAACAGCAGCCTGAGGATGATGGAATGCAGTCTATTCTCAACGCTGCCAACATCGAAGCCATGGGCCGTCGTACCGAGAACATCTAAGCATGTCTATGGACGGTGGGTCTGTAGCTTTGCCAGACTGTAATGATTTGATGTTGTATTGTAATGAGCTTGATGGTATTTCATGGTGTTTGATAATATCCCGGGCATAGCAGAAGATGAGGCGGCACTGATACCCTGGACGTTATTTTTCAATTCCAATATTTTGCTTCAATATTTTCTATACGTACTGTGGAATAAACACATCGCAACTCCTGGCTGTTTCTCCTATGCTCGACGCGCCAAGTAGTGAAACCCGCTGTGTGCATTTGGCATTACGATGGCCTGGAGAAATATAATCATATACCGCTGGGAAATTCGCACACTTACCTGTAGTGGTATGTAGCCCCCAAGTGCGCATTGCCACATCACAAAAATATGTAAACATTCGCCCGATTTAGTAAGCGACCATTGTACAGGCGGCACCAGCAGCCGCAATTCTATTGGTGGAACACCATCTTGATGTCCCAGACTGTATGCCTTAAAACATGATCATTGCCGGCACAGGCTCGTTCGAGGCTGGATTTATAATCTGAATCGGTGTTCGGCATGACGTACCGCGTATGCTAACCACACACTAGTCTATGGACGTGAGGAGCATGCTACACATATAAAAGATCACAGTGACTTCGCTAAACAGAACCATTACCAGTCTTTGAGGTGACCCCTGGAGAAATAGGACCTTGAAATTTCATCAGAATGGCACCCAATTACGACGCCACATCTCTCTTCTCCGTCAAGGGCCTCGTCGCCGTCATCACGGGCGGTGGATCCGGTTTGGGCGCAAACGTAGCACACGCACTGGACGTAAGATCCACGACCATACAGTATACCCCATCACTCACTAAATGACTCTCGCAGGCGAACGGTGCAAAAGCAGTCTATGTTCTCGGCCGTCGTGCCGAAGCTCTCGAGCGCACCGCCGCAGAAGCCAAAAACGGCAGTATCAAACCCATCGTATGCGATGTGACAGACAAGTCACAGCTCGCCGCGGCCGCCGCGAAAGTGTCCTCGGAATCCGGATTCATCAACGTGCTGTTTGCAAACTCAGGCGCCATCGGGCCGCCAACGGGCGATTTGCTGTCGCGCGACACGCCGCCTTCTTTGGACGAGTTTACGAGCAGGCTGTGCGAGGTAGAGATGAGTGACTTTACTCAGACGATGCATGTCAATGTCACGGGCACATTCTTTACAGCGCTGGCGTTTGCGAAGCTGCTGGACGCAGGCAACAAGGCTGCGAACGTGGTTATGAAGAGCCAAATAATCGTCACATCGAGTATTGCGGCGTATACGCGTGTGCCGGCGGCGGGGTTCAGTTATTCATACAGCAAGGTTGCGGCGTCGCATATGGTGAAGCAGTTGTCGACGGTGCTTGGGCCGTATAAGATTCGGTGCAATGCGATCGCACCAGGGTTCTTTCCTAGCGAGATGACGGAAAACATGCCGTGGAACAAGACCGGCAAAGATCCGAGGCAAGAAGGCAACTTGCCGGCAAAAACTTGTCCCCTGGAGAGGACGGGTACTGAGGAAGATATTGCCGGAACGGCCATGTGGCTGATGAGTCCAGCAGGATCGTACATGAATGGATCTATACAGCTGATTGATGGGGGAAGAGTAGGAGGTCAGCCAGCGACTTACTAGACTTCGAAGCTGGGAGAGTGGAGCGATCATTAATGTATGGCCATTAGAGACTTAGGAGGCGGGAAACGATCTCTATGATTCGCATTCGTGCGAATCTAGATATCTCTGAACCCCCACTGCACATTGAATATCATTGGTAGCTGTGATACACACAACAAACTTCCCGGCATTGTGGATACGATAAGATGCGGAGGTTGCGATAGAGATATAGAGTTGGGGCTATATGTTAATGACAAGCTTCGTGGAAATCGCGAGTACCCGCTTGAGAGATGATGTGCCCGAAAAAATCAGGACAGTGCGGCCATCATCGTAGAGCTGCCGCCTGTACAAGGAGGGGAGAACAGTAATGATATCGGATCGCTGGGATGATGTCTATCGTACGTTTGATGCTGATTAGGTCTAGGTCGTGAAGACACTGTTCTGCTACAGTAGTCCCTCTTGATGCTCTGGTATTTGCACAGCAGCAGAATCGTATGTTCTCACCGGAATAGAGGAGGTACAACAACAGTCGACAGTCGTTCTCACTGGTAATCGAACTGGCATTGTTTGGGACGTGGGGCTTGTGAACGCAAGATTATGTTTATGTTACGTGAGGTGAGCGAAGAAATGCGTTGCAGATGTCAACGGCTGACACGTGAAAGGCGTCAGCCCACCAGATTGTGGCTGATGCTATCGCAAAGATGTTTTTCGCCATCAACGCGTCCGCATGGTAGCGCCATTATTGCGTAACTCCAGCGAGTCTGGGCAGAGCTAAACGAGGGTTCAAAGATGATTCGTGCAATTCCCTGCATTGATTCGTGGTCATAGATTTATGAACGGGCATTGCAACGTTCGATCCGCGGGATTTCAGCTCAATCCGTGTTCCAGGCCTCTTCTTAGGAATCCAATGTGTACGATGTCCGCAACATGTGGGTATGATGCGTGCGTAGCGTTCGCGACGGCGCGTTGCTTTGCGCAAGATAAGGTGACAAGGCCGGGCCCATGTGTACTACGCTCAATATCCACCACTCCACGCGGGCTGGATAGGAAGCGACTCAATGCATTGAGACTCGCTGCCGAGAGGCGGGCGTGAATCAAACATCTGTGTCACGCCACGCCTTTCCAAGATGTTGAACCGTGAAGCTGTCCCGCTGGTCCCAACCAAAGCCATCACTGCGTTGCATGGTTAGAGCTTCGCGGACAATGATGGCGTGCCGCAGGAAGCACAAGTCAAGGTTTTTGCTGCTTGGGATATGCCCATGGCTGTTGACATTGTAGCGAATAGGATCATAGCGCAGCCCTGCAAGACACCGATCGACCGGATGCGATGGTTGGAGCTAGACGCATATTAAATTCCCCTTCTGGTCGATTCAGCGGGCGGTGCTGATAATAGAGCTGTAGGAGCGTTGAGCGTTGTACTCGTCAAGAACTCGCGTATGTAGGGCAATCTGCAAGTCCGACGAAAGCTTGCATGTGAGTGTAGGCAACATCCATGATGACAGGCCGCAACTTGCACAGCAGCAGTAGAGGCCAGACGGACGTTGAAGCCATATACAGAGCAACGGTTGGAACCGGAACGGTGTTGTTGAAGTTCTTATCTTGGGCCATAATCAATCAAACCCTGCGCGGGCGGGCGTTATTCTAAGGTTGTTGGCGTTAGTGGCCAGTGGCCCCTGCACTTTCACATGCTTTTCCACCTCCCAGCTTTTTTGCAGGTCTAGCAAAATGCAAATGCAGGTGGAAGGAGAGGGCTGGCGGGATGTGCGATGTGGTGTAATATCTGTCCAAGGGCGATGACATGGCATATAAGAGTGTTACATCGCCCTGCCCTGCTGCCTGCTGCCTTGTTTGATATCAAATCCAATCGTTCTGTCCTGTTGACTCGTACACACCGCCGTAACCGTGACGCAGCATTCAAGGACAGGTTTCAATCATAGGTGCGTTCGTCATTGTTTGTCACATGCCAATCGCCTACCACTTTTATTCTAGCGATCATCACATTTCACTCAACAGAAATACTCTGCTACGGACAAAATTGTCTCATCCTCCCTTTCACGCATACTAATACCTTATCTTGCTACAGCTTCTTTTCATGCCCCACGCTGAATCCGATCTCAAAATGAGCAAGACACAGACCCTCGTCAATGGCGACGCGCCACAATCGAAGATCCTCTCCGTAAGTCCTTGTTCATTTCATGCTCATCTGCTCAAAACGCATGGAAAACATCGTCCGGCGGAGACTTGCTGGTTGTTTCCATAGTATCAGTGTCGACAGCTGATTATGGCTTTGACACTGGAACTATCTTTGCGAGCTTGTTCGACACACTGCTGACACTGTGCCACAGCACATCACCTCTTACCCAGTCGTTCATGACTCAATTGACTACTACAAATCCAATTCCTACGGTCAGAAGTCTCTGAATATCGCTTCAGATGTCTACGACCGCTTCGCCAAGCCCTTCTTCCCCTACCTTCAAACACCATACAGCTACGTAAAGCCCTACGCCGAAAAGGCCGACAGCCTAGGTGACGATGGCTTGAGCAAGATTGAATCCTACGTCCCCATCGTGAAGGAGGACACCGAGAAGGTTAAGACCACCGTTTTGAACTACGCCTTCCTACCTCTTCGCGTCGCTGGCGAGGGCAAAGACTACATCTTTTCCACATTCAATGACGAGTACAAGAAGACCGATGGTGAGGGTGTCTTCAAGCTCGCCAAGGCCACTATATCTACTGAGATGAGGGTTGGGCTTGACGCATACCAGCTGTTATACCAGTACCTTACGAAGGCCAAGGACAGTGCCCAGGCCAAGGGTACTGAGATTAAGGAGAAGACCAATAACTAGATTAGACGACGGGTTATTGTATAGTTGTCTGGTTCGATTGCACCTTAGCGATGTATCATCTTAACTCTCCCCACGATACTCTCCCCTTTCTGGTCTTCTTTCTGGTATTCTTTCTGGGCAAAGACTGTTCATCACAAACTGCTCACTGCGAATTGCTTCCGCAGTCAGTATCCTACGACGGTGGTGGAATCTTCGGTATGGCGGTGACGTGCTTGTCTTGACTCGGTGTCATAAATATCGATGGATATCTCAGGGACTTATAGACGGTTTATTGGAAATGACACTTTTACGATCTGCACTGAGTCCGTGACTGTGAGGTTACTTGCGAGATTGTCGTTTGTTCATATTCCGATACTGCCTTAACGCTATGTAGGACAATGTTGGAAGGGTACGAGTATTTGGTATTGAACCCATCTAGGTTGCTTTTATTGAGACCCCATACCATGGCATGCAAATAGGAAAGCCATCATCACCACGACCTATGCTCCAAATCCACCCGAAAAGAATCGCTTAGAAACCTGAAGCAATTGTTAGCAGGGCTTTTGCCTGTCCCGGGCACAACCACTTACGCAGAGGAGTGAAGAACCACCTGTTCTTTCCACTCACGTATCGCTCCTCGAGTGTCTTCTTGACAGTCTTCTTGGCCTCCTCACGTTGGCTGGGCTCCTTGAATGTGTCGTTGCTCACTACGCCCTTCAGTCCTTCCAGCTCGAGAGTGTAACGGGTGGGCATCAGGTGGTTGTAGTTGACGGTCTTGATGAAGGGCTTGACCTTTGAGCGCTTCGCCTGGGTACCCTTTGACATGCGGCGGGTGATCTTCGACGGGTAGCGTTCAATGCCGGCAACGAGAGCATGAGGGAAGGGGTGAGATTTTGAGCCGGTGTCGAGAGGCTGAATGATCACAACCTATGCATCCGTGTGTCAGCCTTCGGTCCAATGCGTAGTCTTTGTGACGTCTCTTCTTCTGCGACCACTGTGCATTCCATTATGGTATTGTAAAATCGAGTTCGTGAAGCGCGAGGGGGTCTTGGTATCGTACCTTCTTGCCAGCATATCGGCCCCGGGTGATAATGGCGACACGGCCTACCTTGAGGACTGGCGAATAGAGTTAGCATCTTCAATGGACGAGGCTATCGCATTGCACTTACACTTCATCTTGATTGAGATTCCTGCTTTGTTAGTAAAGTGATCGTGGTGCTGTCGGTGCTCGGCTGTCGACAGAGGTTGGAATTCTCTGTGAGTGTGCGCGAACCGGAAGCGGAAGAACAAGCGAGCCGTCTAGCGGAATTTGCCGTCTCGACGCTAGTCAAAACATCAAAAAAGTTACCGGGCCTGCAGCTTCAAGCCATCTCGCCGCACGAATTCAGCCATGGTAAGGAAGCGGTACACGTCGTGGATGAGAAGCGCATACTGACTCGGCAGCAGAAAATCAAAGCGCTTTCGCGATCCAGCTCATCGCAGCAGCTGCCTGGCACAGGCGTCTCACGAACGCCCCGCAATCTCAACCCAGAGCTGCATCCTTTTGAGAGAGCACGAGAATATACGAGAGCACTCACAGCGACGAAGCTCGAGCGCATGTTCGCTGCACCGTTCATTGCACAACTCGGCAATGGACATGTGGATGGAGTATACAGCATCGCGAAGGATCCCAGTTCGCTCGACCGGTTCGCCAGTGGAAGTGGTGACGGCGTGGTAAAAGTGTGGGATCTCCCGACGCGAAATGAGACGTGGCAAGCGCAAGCGCATGAGAACATAGTCAAAGGAATATGTTGGACCAGAGACAAGAAGTTGCTGTCTTGTGGAAGCGACAAGACAGTGAAGCTATTCGATCCCTACAACACAGACTCGAACACAGCTCCTGTGGGGACATACCTTGGACAAGGAGCATTCAATGCTATAACGCACCACCGCCACCAGCCTGCGTTTGCTGCAGCGAGCTCGGTCATCTCGATCTACGACACTAGTAGACCATCTTCTTCTCCGTCGCAGACATTGGAATGGCCAACCACTGTCGACACCATCCGGACAGTCTCCTTCAACCAAACGGAAACCTCCATCCTGGCCTCTGCCGGAACCGACCGATCAGTGATCATGTACGATCTCCGAACCAACTCTCCCATTCACAGGACAGTCCTGAACCTAGCGTCCAACGCAATATCGTGGAATCCCATGGAAGCCTTTAACTTTGCTTGCGCCAACGAGGACCACAACGTCTACATATTCGACATGCGAAACATGAAGCGAGCTTTGAACGTGCTACGCGATCACGTTGCTGCAGTCATGGATGTGGAGTTTAGCCCGACGGGAGAGGAATTGGTGAGCGCATCGTACGACCGCACGATCAGACTGTGGGATCGACGGAAGGGTCACTCGAGGGATATTTATCACACGAAGCGGATGCAGCGTGTGTTCTCTTGTGCCTTTACGCCAGACAGCAACTACGTCCTCTCTGGATCCGACGACGGGAATGTGCGTCTGTGGAGAGCGCGCGCGTCGTCGCGCCAGGGTGTCAAGTCGTTTAGAGAGAAGCAGAAGCTCGAGTACGACGACGCGCTCAAGGCGCGATATGCCCACATGCCGGAGATACGCAGGATAGCGCGGCACAGACATCAACCCAAGACGGTCAAGAAGGCGGGCGAGATCAAGGCGGAGGAGATTGCTGCGATCAAGCGGCGCGAGGAGAATGAGAGGAAGCATTCGAAGAAAGGGCTGCGGAAGCGACGGGCGGAGAGGGAGAAGATGGTCCTCGCGGACGAGGATTAGGGGTAGCGGTGTTCTCTCTTCTTGCGTCTTGTGTCTCTTGTAGCATAGCATAGCCACGGCGTTCAAAAGGTGGTCAGATGCATTGTTGGCGCTGGGATATGTAGTTGTTTTTGGTGAAGTTGCACAGACAGGACAATATGTTACCCGGGATGAGATGGATACTCGTAGACTGCAATCAATTCCTTGCCGCACACCCTCTTAGATGTCACAATGGTAGACGAAGCCCCGTCTTGCGAATAATCTCGTGCAATCCATCCCAGTCCTGAACGCACACGGCCCGTCCCGCTCTCCGTCGACCTGCACCCAAGACCCAGCTCCAAAAACATCACCTCCCACTCTCCACTCTACACACAACACAACACGTCAAAACCCAACCCACCCACACGAACAAACAAAAAAAACCATGACCAACAATCCCCACGACCACCCGGACCCCGACCCCGACCCCAACCTCGAAACAGACATCGACCCCGCCCTCGCCGCCGCAATGGGCTTCTCCGCATTCGGCTCCCAGCGCGCGCCCAAACGCATGCGCTTCTCCGTCGACGACGGCCCGGGCGCAGACAGGCATGAGAATAGGCACAGGCATAGGCATAAGCAGACCACCAAGACGGGTGCGAATGCTGTTGCTGTGGGTGTGCGGAGGGGTGGTGGTGGTGGTGGTGGTGATGCTACTGCGTCTGCGACTGCGACTGCGACTACGACTGCGACTGCAGGCGGAGGGAACGGGGATGGGGATGGGGATGGGAAGGGGATAAGGATTGGAGGTGTTGTCAGCGGTGGTGCTGGGCGGTGCAATCAGGATGAGATTGATCTGGATCTTGACCTGGATGTGGATGCGCTTGAGGACGCGCCTGAAGATGGTGCTGAGCGAGAGCGAGGCGAGGACACGCTTCTTCCGCTGCAGGGCACGACGACGAGCACCACCACAACATCAGCGTCGACGCCAACGACTACGACAACCACAGCTGGTACAGCAGCAGCAGCAGCAGCAACAACAGCAGCAGCAACATCAACAGAAACAGCAACAACAGCACACCCCCCCAAACCCCCACCCCCCAAGAAACGCACCGCAGCACCCGCATCCAGCCTCGCCGCCTTTCTCGCCAGGGCACACGCGAGCAAACCCCGTGGTCGGGAACCTACCGCCACCAGCACCACACAAGCCCCAGTTCCAGACGCAGAATCAACATCACAAACACAACCAAACCTCCCCCAACGCCCACCACCACACCTCTCCCATCCTACACAACTCACGCAACCACTCACGCAACCACACAACCCCACCCCCACCCCAACCCACAGAGAGCACAACAACAACAACAACAACAACACATCAATACCACCAACCCACCGCCTCTCAGACCTAACCAGCAACCAGCTCGCCGCGCTACGCAAAGGGGTACGCAACGAGCACGGCGATGTAGAGTATTTCTTGCCTGGGTTTATTGGGGATCCGTGGGGGTGATTAGCTTTGTGGGTTTAGGGATTTAGGGCTTTGTGGGATTGTGGGATTATAACAGATTATGGATGATGGATGGTGGATGATGGATGATGGATGGTGGATGATGGATGATGGATGGTGGATGATGGATGGTGGATGGTGGATGACGGGGTCGAGGAGAGGGAGAGAGGGACTGGGGACTTTGGGGAGAGGGGAGGGAGTGGAATGGGGAATGGGGTTGAGAAAGGGGTTGAAGTTTAGTGGGAGGAGGAGACAGTGTATGGTGGTGTCTAAAAGTATGATTAATGTAGGCAGACCGGGGGGGTTGGTGGTTGTATATGTGTTATACTGTATTATATTACTGTATTGTATGTATGCTGTATATGATGTATATGATGTATATGATGTATATGATGTGATGATGTATTACATCTATAAGTATTATATACACCCCCTCCTCCCCAGCCATTCATCCCTAGCAATCCATCCATCCATCCATCCATCCATCCATCCATCCATCCATCCATCCATCCATCCATCCATCCATCCATCCATCCATCCATCCATCCATCCATC